>NC_081559.1:72657237-72957237 GCF_022355385.1 Mustela nigripes
GAAAAAAATGGATGGGATTTTGATAGGGATTGCATTAAATGTGTAGATTGCTTTAGGTAGCATAGACATTTTCACAATATTTATTCTTCCAATCCAGGAGCATGGAACATTTTTCCATTTCTTTGTGTCTTCCTCAATGTCTTTCATGAGTACTTTATAGTTTTCTGAGTATAGATTCTTTGCCTCTTTGATTAGGTTTATTCCTAGGTATCTTATGGTTTTGGGTGCAATTGTAAATGGGACTGACTCCTTAATTTCTCTTTCTTCTGTCTTGTCGTTAGTGTAAAGAAACACAACTGATTTCTGTGCAGTTCTAGCAGTTTTGGAGTGGAGTATTTTGGGTTTTCCACATATAGTATCATATCATCTGAGAAGAGTGATAGTGTGACTTCTTCTTTGCCGATTTGGTTGCCTTTAATTTCTTTTTGTTGTCTGATTGCTGAGGCTAGGATTCCTAGTACTATATTGAACAGCAGTGGTGATAACAGACATCCTTGCCATGTTCCTGACCTTAGCGGGAAAGCTTTCAGTTTTTCTCCATTGAGAATGATATTTGCGGTGGGTTTTCATAGATGGCTTTGATAGTATTGAGGTATGTGCCCTCTATCCCTACACTTTGAAGAGTTTTAATCAGGAAGGGATGCTTCACTTTGTCAAATGCTTTTTCAGCATCTATTGAGCGTATTATATGGTTCTTATTCTTTCTTTATTAATGTATTGTATCACATTGATTGATTTGCAGATGATGAACCAAAGTTGCAGCCCTGGAATAAATCCCACTTTGTCATGGTGAATAATCCTTTTAATGTACTGTTGGATCCTATTGGCCAGTATTTTGGTGAGAATTTTCGCATCTGTGTTCATCAACGATATTGGTCTGTAGTTCTCTTTTTTGATGGGATCCTTGTCTGGTTTTGGGATCAAGGTGATGCTGGCCTCATAAAATGAGTTTGGAAGTTTTCCTTCCATTTCTATTTTTGGAATAGTTTCAGGAGAATAGGAACTAATTCTTTAAATGTTTGGTAGAATTCCCCTGGGAAGCCATCTGGCCCTGGACTTTTCTTTGTTTGAAGATATTTGATGACTGTTTCAATCTCCTTACTGGTTATGGGTCTGTTCAGGTTTTCTATTTCTTCCTGGTTCAGTTGCGGTAGTTTATATGTCTCTAGAAATGTATCCATTTCTTCCAGATTGTCGAATTTGTTGGTGTAGAGTTGCTCATAGTATGTTCTTATAATTGTTTGTATTTCTTTGGGTTGGTTGTGATCTCTCCTCTTTCTTCATGATTTTATTTATTTGGGTCCTTTGTCTTTTCTATTTGATAAGTCTGGCCAGGGGTTTATCAATCTTATTAATTCTTTCAAAGAACCAGCTCCTAGCTTCATTGATTTGTTCTATTATCTTTTTAGCTTCTGTTTCATTGATTTCTGCTCTGATCTTTATGATTTCTCTTCTCCTGCTGGGTTTAGGCTTTCTTTCTCCAGCTCCTTTAAGTGTAGGGTTAGGTTGTATACTTGAGACATTTCTTGTTTCTTGAGAAAGGCTTGTACCACTATATATTTTCCTCTCAAGACTGCCTTTGCTGTGTCCCACAGATTTTGAACCATTGTGTTTTCATTATCATTTGTTTCCATGAATTTTTCAATTCTTCTTTAATTTCCTGGTTGACCCATTCGTTTTTTAGAAGGATGTTGTTTAGTCTCCAGGTATTTGGGGTTCTTTCCAAATTTCCTCTTGTGATTGATTTCTAGCTTCAGAGCATTGTGGTCTGAAAATATGCAGGGAATGATCCCAATCTTTTGATACTGGTTGAGACCAGATTTATGACCCAGGAGGTGATCTATTCTGGAGAATGTTCCATGTGCACTAGAGAAGAATGTGTATTCTGTTGCTTTGGGATGAAATGTTCTGAATATATCTGTGATGTCCATCTGGTCCAGTGTGTCATTTAAGGCCTTTATTTCCTTGTTGATCTTTTGCTTGGATGATCTGTCCATTTCAGTGAGGGGAGTATTAAAGTCCCCTACTATTATTGTATTATTCTTGAGTTTCTTTGATTTTGTTATTAATTGGTTTATATAGTTGGCTGCTCCCATGTTAGGGGCATAGATATTTAAAATTGTTAGGTTAGGTCTTCTTGTTGGACAGGTCCTTTGAGTATGATATAGTGTCCTTCCTCAGCTCTTATTAGAGTCTTTGGCTTAAAATCTAATTGATCTGATATAAGGATTGCCACCCCAGCTTTCTTCTGATGTCCATTAGCATGGTACATTGTTTTCTGCCCCCTCACTTTAAATCTGGAGGTGTCTTTGGGTCTAAAATGAGTTTCTTGTAGGTAGCATATTGATGGGTTTTGTTTTTTTATCCATTCTGATACCCTGGGTCTTTTGATGGGCATTTAGCCCATTAACACTCAGGATAACTATTGAGATAAATGAATTTAATGGCATTGTATTGCCTGTAAGGTGACTGTTACTGTATATTGTCTCTGTTTCTTTATGATTTACTACTTTTAGGGTCTCTCTTTGCTTAAAGGACGCCTTTCAATATTTCCTGTAGAGCTGGTTTGGTGTTTGCAAATTCTTTCAGTTTTTGTTTGTCCTGGAAGCTTTTTACCTCTCCTTCTATTTTCAATGATAGCCTAGCTGGATATAGTATTCTTGGCTGCATGTTTTTCTCGTTTAGTGCTCTGAATATATCATGCCAGTTCTTTCTGGCCTGCCAGGTCTCTGTGGATAGGTCCGCTGCCAATCTAATGTTTTTACCCTTGTATGTTACAGACTTCTTATCCCGGGCTGCTTTCAGGATTTTCTTTGTCACTAAGACTTGTAAATTTTACTATCAGGTGACGAGATGTGGACCTATTTTTATTGATTTTGAGGGGTGTTCTTAGCATCTCCTGGATTTTGATGTTTGTTCCCTTTGCCATATTAGTGAAATTCTCTACAATAATTCTCTCCAATATACCTTCTGCTCCCCTCTCTCTTTCTTCTTCTTCTGGAATCCCAATTATTCTAATGTTGTGTCGTCTTATGTATCACTTATCTCTCGAATTCTCTCCTCGTGGTCCAGTATTTGTTTGTCTCTCTTTTGCTCAGCTTCTTTATTCTCTGTCATTTGGTCTTCTATGTCACTAATTCTTTCTTCTGCCTCATTTATCCTAGCAGTAAGAGCTTCCACTTTTGATTTCATCTCATTAATAGCTTTTTTTTAAATTTCAACTTGGTTAGATTTTAGTTCTTTTATTTCTCCAGAAAGGGCTTTTATCTCTCTGGAGAGGGTTTCTCTAATAGCTTCTTTGCCTTTTTCGAGCCTGGCTAGAACCTTGAGAATTGTCATTCTGAACTCTAGATCTGTCATACTAGCAATGTCTGTATTGATTAGGTCCCCAGCCTTTGGTACTACCTCTTGTTCTTTTTTCTGTGGTGAGTTTTTCCACCTTGTCATTTTGTCCAGATAAGATTTGCTTTATCCTCCTCTGGAATTCCGCTGTTTTCCTTAGCTGGGTTTCTTGTTGATCTTCTGGGGGAGAGGCCTGTTGTAGTGATTCTCAAGTGTCTTTGCCCCAGGGGGAATTGCACTGCCCTTACCAGGGGCTGGGCTAAGTAATCTGCTTGGGTTTGCTTTCAGGAGCTTTTGTTCCCTGAGCACTTTCCGTAGAGTTGCGGAGGACTGGAATGAAGATGGCGGCCTCCCAGTCTTCTGCCTGGAGGAGCCGAGAGCCCAGGATCCCGCTCCTCAGTGCGCCCTCAGAGAAAAGCGCCCAATTGCCGCCATCTCCCTGGCCTCTGGTCGCACTTCTAGGAAAGCGCTCAATCAGTCACACTTGGAGAAAAGCGTCCGGGCACTTCCATCTCTGTGGCCTTCAGCCGCGCTCGGAGCTCACCGAGCCTTCAACCAGTTCAAGGTAACCCTGAGCTGAGAGCTCACTCCTCAGCTTTGTCACTGTAGCTGGCTTCCCTGCTCTAATACCTGCAAGCTCTGCGACACTCAAGACACCTCCGGTCCATCTGTGACCCCCCAGGGCGTGGAGTTATGCTGACCCCGCATGGGCTTCCCCCCGGTTGAGCCTCTGGAGCATTGTCCCTCCGTGGAGCAGACTTTTAAAAGTCCTGATTTTGTGCTCCGTTGCTCCACCACTTGCCGGGAGCTGGCCTCTCCTCGCCGTGGTCTATCTTCCTGTCACTTTGGATTCAGTTCTTCGCAGGTCCTACCTTTCAGAAAGTGATCGATTTTCTGTTTGTAGAATTGTTGCTCTTCTTCTCTTCGATTTCCCATTGGATTTGTAGGTGTTCGCAATGGTTAGATAAACTATCTAGCTGATCTCCTGTTTCCTGATGTCGTCTCAGCCTGCTACTTCTCTGCCATCTTGACTCCTCCCTCCCTTTCTTTTCAAAAAACTTTAAAGAAACTGTATAAATATTCCTATTCCTTTTTCCTGTTTCTGTAGGGGTCTAAGTGATGAGTATGCTGTCTTGTGTGAGCAAAGGGAACAATTAGTAAGTGTGGTCATTTTCTTACATGAAAATAAGAAAAGGGATATAATACAGCTCAACTGACTTCACATATCACATAGTGTTTCTACAGTAATTCTAAAAATACATATAATTAATGAAATCCATATGAGTTATATATTGTATCTATTTATATTATAAAACATCTAACAAACTTTCACTATATATACAATTTGATTTATTTTTCTTTTTTGATTTTTCATTATTATATTCAATTAGCTAACATATAGTACATCACCAGTTTTTGATGTAGTGTTCAATGATTCATTAGTTGCGTATATATGCAATTTTAAAGGGTAGGTGGTTAAACAAAATCAATAAACTTGTGTGTGAATATTGGAAGATATTAAAGTATAGGTAATCAGGTTTATATCCCTTCCATTCAATCTGAAATGGACCTTAGTACGCAATTTTTAATATTCAGAATGGTAAAATTGATTTTCAAATCCTGAAAGTACATAAGATTTTCGGCCATGAAATCTCCAAAATTATTATTATGTTACACAGAAGTTTTTAAAAAACAACAACAGTTAGGGGAAGGAAGTCTGTAACCAAAACATAGCTTCTTACTACTAAAGTGCTTCATATCAACCTCGTACTAAATCACTGTTGCAAGCAACAAGAAATAGAAGATTGAATAATTCACGAATGTTGAACCACAGAGGTTCCAAGTAGGCATAACACCCATATCCCCCTTGACTGAAGTATTTTAACCAGGAATGAGGTACCCTTTTGACCCCACTTTTCATTAATGAAGATGTACCTGGTGGGCTTAATTACAACTCAGTTTTGACAGCAGGGGTTAACAAAGGATTTATGTTTCCTCTATTCTGTGGTTCAGAATACTAAAGAAATATATGCAAAACACCAATGACAGAAGATTCTAATACCTCTAATGGCTCTGTTCTTGTCAACTGGGAAGAACACCTTGGGAATTGCACAGTAGGTAATTTACATGTATGATAATGAAAGTAATGAGCAGTAAAACAATGACCCAAGGTTGTGGGCAGTTAAGTGACTCAGCCTGGATATTAACACAGGACTGCTTGATTTTTCACATCCACACAACACACAGTGTACTCATTTTATATGTCACATCATCTGAATCTTAATTATAAAAACTTGAAGCAACTTTAGTCCAGATCCATAAAGATTAGTAAAGACTTAAGGTTGAAATAAAAATTTTCCCTCTTATATTTCACCTTGTGCTTCTAAATTTGATCTCATGGAGGTCCCCCCACCCACACACACACTAGATGGAAGTTTTAAGGCCCTTAGTAATTCATCAGGACTGACTCCAATTGTGACATGCAGAGTAACAAAAACCTGCGTAATTTCCTTGACCTGTCATCTTAGACCATCCACCCACAGGACATCTGACACCATCTTTTCAGATTGGCCTCTTCCCTGAAACAGGATCATGGCTACTTGTAAATTTCCTAGCCACAAATTCTTTCAGCTCAACTGAAATAAAAACAGATGAGAAATAATCACAATAATCCATATTTTTGCAAATAACTTATTTAGAGGTGTGCTTGCCTTAGCAGTGATCTGAGATAAAACAAACCTCTTAAAGTCATCACAAGAAGGAATTACACAGCTAAAACACTCTTCTGTGGTCCAGCAAAAATCAATGCATCTTGGCCAAGTTTCTTAATAAATTTCCAAGGAAAGGTTAAGTACTTTTGATAGGTCATGATAGGGAGCCAAAACTCTATTCCCGTCTCCTCTAACAGGCAATTGAGGGCTCAGGACACTGGATCTGGATCAGTGTGTGGTACAGCAACTGCCTGGGCTCGGTGTAAGGATGTGCTGTGGTCAAAAGGTGAAAGACGATGTCAAACATAGGTAGCATTTGAAAAGGCCAAGCAGCACCTGGGTGGTTCAGTGGGTTAAAGCCTCTGCCTTCAGCTGCGGTCATGATCTCAGGGTCCTGGGACTGAGCCCCACATCGGACTCTTTCTGTCAGCTGGGAGCCTGCCCCTGCCATGCCTGTCTCTCTGTCTACTTGTGATCTCTCTGTCAAATAAATAAATAAAATCTTACAAAAAAAAAAAAAAAGAAAGAAAGAAAGAAAGAAAAGAAAAGAAGGCTGAATCAGAAAACAGAGAGGAACATGTAAAAAAAGTCAATCGGGAAAAAAAAGTGAATTAGAGGAGCCAACCAGAGAGAAACAATCAAGGTACACTGTTTCAAAGGAAAAGACTGGAAAGTTCGGAGCGTTTGGTGGGAGGCAAAGCCCGAAACAATTTCCTGGGATGAAAGTATACTGGCCTCCTTGGCTGTGGATAGTGAGGAACACATTTAAGATGCTGAAGGGGAAGATTTTATGGATTTTTTTTCCTTTCCTTTTACAGGATAAAGATGAATTATAAGCCTTTAAACAGATTCTAAACAGTACTCTCATAAAGCCCATTTCTGGTTATGGTTCATACAATGCAGCTTTACACTAGTACAATCATACTTGGCTGATATTAGGTATTCAGTACACATTTGTGAAGTGGAATTTAAGAAATGGCTTTTGTTTTTAAGATTTTATTTATTTATTTGACAGAGAGAGACACAGCGAGAGAGGGAACACAACCAGGGAGAGTAGGTGAGAGAGAAGCAGGCTTCCCACTGAGCAGGGAGCCCGATGCGGGGCTCCATGTGGGCTCAATCCCAGGACCCAGAGATCATGACCTGAGCCAAAGGCAGCCGCTTAACAACTGAGCCACCCAGGCGCCCCAAGAAATGGCTTTTTGATGAGAACCAATGCTATTTTCCTCACGGACAGTATCTGTCATGGGCAGATGATTCACACTGATGCCTTATAAATAGCATGAATTCTTTAGGAAATTTCTCCACTGAGCACTCCTTTTATACTAAATTCAAGTTACTAGCCAAAGCCTGCAGTGTTAAGTGTATGTATGGTTGGTTGGTTGGATGGATGGATGGATGGATGGATAGGATGGATAGATGTGTGTATGGATGTGTGTGTGTGTGTGTGTGTGTGTGTGTGTATGCACATAAAGACAGGTCAGGAGTCTACTGACATTAAAACTTGCCTTGAAGAGAGAGCAACTATACAATCTGGTTTTGCAGCAACAGAGAGTCCATGACTTTGTCTTTCAGTCTTGGTCTTCTGAGCCAGTAGACAGCATCAGATAGACAATTCTTACCAATTACTTTAGCATTGCATGATAAGTTAGCCTTTAAAAGAGATACTAAAAGAGGTTTGTGATCTGTTTAAATTATAAAGGAACGAACATAATTATGAAACTGATCCTTCCGATAATAAAAATGAATGCTCTCATTTATCAAGAGACTACCAAGTGCCTGGTATTTGTTACAGGTGTTTGACATACATATGATTCACAGCAGTCTCTCAAAGTGAATATTATTGGCCTCGGTATGCACATGAGGAACCTGAGGTTAAAAGAAGGTAAGTAAATTTACCTATGTGAGTAATTTACCAATAACTGAGTTAGAATGCTGACTTGGAGATGCTAGGATCTAAAGCTTAGGCTCTTTTCATAAGACTATGCTACTTTCAAGAGTTAGCTGTTTGTGCTCAGGGCCACTGCCTATGTTGCTGTGAAATGCAATTCCAAAACCAGGAGATCCATCAGTGGTAATAAACAGTAGTTCATGTTCAACTTAATGTACCAAAACAGAGTCAGAAGTTAACACTGCCATTCTTCTTGTTTGCCAAATTCAACAGGGTGGTCATTCTTTTTCTAGTCTATGATTAAATACTTCAGCAAAGATTGACTTCTACAGAAGGAAAGCACAGAAGAAATCAAGTATGTTTTCCAAAAGCTTAAAGCTCATGCATGCTTCATGAAGAGTAGGCACATAGTGAATTGTAAATATCTTTTCACGGATACAGCCCATTTCACAGAAATGATTAAATGACCCAAGAAAGTGAAGGTAGAATCCTGATTTTACTTTGTTTTCCAAAAGCTGAAAGTTGAAATGTAAGCATAATATATGATTTCCCAATACATTCCCTTGGGTTAAACCTGTCATGATCACGGTCATAAAGGAAGTTCGTGGGAAAGGCAAAAAAATGCTGGATATGATCCTTAAAGTCCTGACTTTCCTGTCCCAGTTCTACTACTATGTAGCTCCAAAATTCTGGGCCATTTAACCTCTCTAAGCCTCAATTTCTTCACCTTCTAAATGAGAATAATGATTCCTACCTTTCACAGAAGTGAGGATGGACTGAAATAATATAGACTAAAGCATTGTATAAATCATAAAATGCTACACAAATATGCCACCACATTCAGAATGCAGAAGAGGATTCAGACTAGAAGCATCAGGATCTCTCCATTTGCCAAACCCTTTCCCCATAAGGCTTGCTTAACTTCCTCTCCTGTGTTCTGGGAGATTTCCCTAGATGTTATTTCTGGGATGTTATCCCTTACCCCACTTATTATATTTGATTGCTTCAGTGGGTGTCTGTCCCCAGCAATCAAACCAGTCCATGACTAAAGCAACAAATGCCCCCAAAGAACTTGCCCTCCAGCCAAACAACAAAAAGCTGTTGGTCCAATAAATCACTGTGGTTGCTATAACTTCGATGCCTGACTTATAGTTCACCTACAGCTTCCACAAAATTTCATAATAAAGAGATATGTGCAATTTATTCCAGGATAATTTGCTTGTTTATATACTCCAGAGCTCCAGGTCATTTCTCAGAGACATGTACATTTCTTACTTTAAAACAGACATACACACACACCATTATAAGATCTGCAAAAAACAACTCTATCTCTGCCTTGCATATTATCAATATGTCTAAAATAGCATGGGAAATTTGTTGACAATTTCCTCTAGTTAATTCCTAGTTAATTCCTAATTCCTAAAGATTTTCTTCACAGGTTTTGGTACCGACCAGTTGTGAAGAAAAATGAAAAGTTTTTCTTTTTAAAGAAACTATCCGTGTTGCACGCTCAGAACTCAGCTTCTGGAGGGACCAACTATATAAGCCACATCAAAGTTGTCTCACAACTTCAATAAAGGGCATCGTGAAAAGATGTTGCTGAGTAGCCTGTTACACAATGTTTATATAGCACAACAGGGACATCAGATCATATGTATACAAATTGTGGCTGCAAATAATCCAGACTTAAACCCTGGATCTCCAACTTATTAGCTATGTGATCTGAGGGAAATTACTTAACCTTTGTATACCTCAGTTTCTTCAGCTGTATGATGGATTATTGACCTACCTTATAAAATTGCTGTGCATAATAAAGGAATTAATATATATCAAATGCTTAAGGCAATGCCTGGCACACACTAAGCTCCTTATAAACATTAGCTATTACTACTATTATTATTTTGCCAGCTCAGGTGTTAAGGGGTTACACTGCATGCACTGATGCTTCCTGAGGCATCTTGTCCTAAGCTCTCCAAATATGATGCAATTGCTGGGATCACCACATGTAAATAATCAATATCGTCTGATGTCTGTGGGTGTGAATTGCTGACATTTCATATTCTGTCAAGGAGCCTTCTTCTTTCATGGACAGTACTGGTAAAAATTTGAACATGTGATAAGAACATGAGCATAATCCCTAATACGTCCCATAATAGTAAAAGTGTAGACTGAATCAGACCATGTAGATTTGCATCCTGCCTCCACCACTTACTAGCTGTATAAACTTGGGCAAGTTACTAACCCTCTCAAAGTCCAGTTTCTTCATATGTAAAATGTGGAAAGTAATAGTATCTATCTCATAGATCTTTATCTATGATATGATCTAATCTATGAAGATTAAATGAGATAATTATATCTTAGCACAGTGCCTAGTACATATATTCAATAAATGTTAGCTATTGCTATTATTTTTTCTTTAGTTTGGTTAGTCCAGGTGATACAAATTATTTGCCTTTGTATTAGCCAAAAAACAAATTATAGTAGCAACTGATACTTTAAGGCTTATAAAAAGAAAGATGAAATTTACTGGCAGAAGTCTTTTCTTGTGCCATTATAATGTCCAATTTAGTTCACTTTAAGATGCATTTTTCAGAAGATTTTATTACAAACCTTACAACATAAAATAATTCTGGAGTAGTTAAGTACTTTATAGAAATATGTTGAGAGAGTGATTGACCTCTGTAATAGAATCACCTAGGCTTCCTTTCTACTAAGGCCTTTGTTTATTTATATAATTTTTAAAGATTTCATTTACTTATTTGAGAGACATCATGAATGGGGAAAGGACCGAGGGGGAGGCAGACTCCCCACTGAGCAGGGAGCCAGATGCGGGGCTGATTCCAGGACCCCGGGATCATGACCTGAGCCAAAGGCAGATGCTTAACCGACTGAGCTACCCAGGCACCCATGTTTGTTTGTATAACTTAAGAATTCAGATCAGAACTTCAGGATGAGAAAATCATAGAGTTAAGACAGAGGATATCTAGCCCATTAAAGTCAGGCAGACATGACTTAAATATGGTTTGCCTTTGGAAAAGCTGAACTAGCCAGTTTATCTTTGGTTCCCTTACTTTTCTCAATCCATGAACTTTTCCTGGTCCCATTCTTGCTTTTACCAAGTGGTTGATTTATTCCATTTAGTGTTAAGGGTTAAGTGTTAACTTGTTCAATGATGGGCCCTCAAAGTTGGAAATGTTTAAAGTTGGAAAAGCCAGAAATATTGAGGGAAATTAAGCTCTAATAGCAGAATTATATAGGTTGTAAAGTTGTTAATTTGGGACAGAGAACATTACCTGATATCTTTTGCACACTATTGCTATGTCTAAGGTCTCTCTTGTTTGTGTAGACTAATTTATGCTCTTAGACTGGGATAATTCTGCTGAAACTCTTTTTGACTTAGAGATAAAGAGGTTCAGATCCTACGACAAAACAGTTGGCTATATCCTCTACTGGAGTTGATGAAAAAACCCAAAAGCAAACCTGAACCCAAATCATTTCTTTCTTAGAGATATCACCCAATGGCATTACCAAGGAATGGCTTATTCCCAACTTTCCCAAAGATATATAAAGACAAGGTGTTGCTACTGAAATAGAGCTCTATTACAAATCTCTTAGTCTTCACCTCCGGCCAGATGGCAGCCCTGAGCCACCCAGGGCTCATTCCGGAGCAGCAACCAGTGACTATTGAGTGACTCGGGCATGTGGCTCATTCAACACTAAGCATGTCTTGCTAGAAAGATACTAATCGTTCAACTTGGGCAGAGGTGTTTTGTAAGGTTTTTCCTCTTCCTTTCCATTATTAACATGAAATTTTAGAACTGGAAATCTTAGAAATCATTTCCCTAGCCCTCTCATGTTACATATGAAGATTCTGAAATCCACAGAGAGCAGTTTATCTGTCCAGGCTCCCATGGATGATGAGTGCAGAGCAGCCCAGATCTGTGTCGCCCTCCTATTCACAAGCCTTCCATCGTTTGTTGTCTTCAAAGTGGCCCCATCTTCCTATCTGACCCCATCCTCCTAGGCACTGCTATCCAAGACAGACTCCTTGTTGCTTCATAAAAATCGTATGTGGGAACTGATTACAAGCAAAATTGGAGGTACATTTAAGGCAGATTCAATAACATAGTTGAAATATAATGGTGACTTGCACTGGAACTATGGCAGCAAAGATGGAGAGAAGTGGATGACTTGGTATCTCTGTTAGAGTAAATCAAAAGAACTTTCTGATGGATTTAATATGGTGGTTGGAGAAAAGTACGGAATCAGAGAAGATGCCTAAGTTTCTGGCTTGGATAACTGGAGATAAGGAAGATAAAGAAGGAGAAGGAGAGTGTTGGGGCATTCAGTGTTCTCTCAAGGTTTCAGATAAAATAATCTGTTTGAGAGGTGGCATGGCTTCTGTGAGAGGAGGATCAACTGGATTCCATGAGAAAGGATTTTCCTTAACCTTCCAGCCTTTGGGCCCACCCCTTGCTCCTCCTTATGAAGCCATGGTAACTTACCTGATTAGTATGCAAGGCCCAGCCCCTTGCTCCCCTTAATCTTCTAGAGTCAGGCTACCCACAGAAAGCATTCCTCTACTCTGTTCCTTAATGCTGTATGTTTCAAAGAAATAGGCCCTGATGTGGAGAAGATTGTAAGCATCTTGTATCGTCTGTATCTGGGAGAGTAGGTCTATTTAATTTTGGAGATGAATATTGTAAGCTTTTAAATATAAGGCCATACCCCAGAATCTGCTCGACAAATTATGAATGTGATTTTTTTTTTTAAAAGATTTTATTTATTTATTTGACAGAGAGAAATTACAAGTACACTGAGAGGCAGGCAGAGAGAGAGAGAGAAGGAAGCAGGCTCCCTGCCGAGCAGAGAGCCCGATGTGGGACTTGATCCCAGGACCCTGAGATCATGACCTGAGCCGAAGGCAGCGGCTTAACCCACTGAGCCACCCAGGCGCCCCATGAATGTGATTTTTAAAAAAGATTTTATTTATTTATTTGACAGACAGAGAGATCACAAGTAGGCAGAGAGGCAGGCAGAGAGAGGGGGGAAGCAGGCTCCCCGCTGAGCAGAGAGCCCGATGCAGGGCTCCATCCCAGGACTCTGGGATCATGACCTGAGCCAAAGGCAGAGGCTTTAACCCACTGAGCCACCCAGGCGCCCCATAAATGTGATATTTTAGTGTCCCATTTCCTCTTCTGTCTTCTCACTCATCTCAGCCAATTCAGGGCAGGAAAGAGAAATGTTACGTATTGGGTCTTCTCAGAGTCCAAGAATGGGAGAGACAGATAGAGGAACACACTCATCTTAACTCTGACTCTTATGGCCCCGAAGCCTTAGAAAAGGGCCACCAGGCTTGCTTTAGGAAGCCTCTGGCCTATTCTTTAGCTTTGTATCTTTACAGAGAACTTCAGAATTAAAAATGCATTCATAATAAATGGATTCATTTATCAAGGAAGGAAAAAAATTATCTTTGATAAAGCTGGATGATTAAAAAAACACACGTCCACACGTCAGTCGGGGATTACCTTATGTTAGAAATAATGAAGCAAGATGCAGGTGTTAAGATCCAATGTGGTTTTCAGTCAAGAGAAAATATCAGCTCTCGGAAACAGGGCCACACAAACTTATAAAGTTTGGTTAACTTTCCTTTGATGGATTGTCAAGGAAAGGCAACAGCAAGTCCTGTGGCTGAATTTTACAAATGACTAAGCAAGTTTCGGAGCGTTAATACATTGGGGGAAAAGCAATATAATAACAGAGGTGATTAAATCCCACATGCTTCCTGGTGGATTCAGGAGGATGGAAAAGATTTCTTTTCTGCGTACAAAAGGGAAAAAATAACGCCACAGGAGACATTCACTCAGAGGAACTTTAGGTTAACAGAGACAGGACCTCAAACAAGCAATCAGCCCGAGAATTCCTGGCATAGTGACTTCGGTCTTGCCATTGCTAAAAGTTCCTGGTAGATGCTAATCTAAGAGGTATAACAAAGAAATAATATTTATCATTGTACTCATTTTAGTAAAAGGCTGGATGTTATATACCAATTGTTTAAATACTATTTCCCTGTCACTTGTTCTACTTCGAATGGACTCGAGGGGCAAGGTCTTTCTCATATTGCAAGGCACTGACTCTCAGGAAATAAATTACAACCAAGGGCCACGTGGGATAACAGTTTGAAATGTAATTAAAATTGTGTGTTTAAAAAAAAAATACTTCATGTATCTGATTTTAAAGTTAAAAAGAAAGAAAGATACAATTACAGGCCACATAGAAGTAAAAAGGAAACTCAGTTGTTTTCTGAGGGAATCTATGAGATTTAAAAATTTGCTTGGGAAATTAAAAACTGGGAACAAATACTTATTCTCATGTTACAGCCATTTTATGTTAAGGTCAGCAATGTCAGGGAGGGCCAGAAACAGACATGGAAAAGAGAAGACAGAATAAGGCAAAGGGGGACAGGCAGGAGGAAGGACGGGAGGTGGGGTGGGGAGAACGGAAAAGGCAAAAGGAAGAGAGAGGGTAGTTGGGAAGAACAGGGCGAAGCAATTACTCAACGGGAAGACAGGTGTGACATGCCAGAAAAGAAGAAATGGAAAGCACATGATCAAGAAATGGAGACAGGATAGGTGAGAGTTTGAAGCAAGGCAACAGTGAAGGGAACTCGGATATACGTTAGGTAAATGTGTTTGTTGATGTTGTTGTCCCAGCGAGCTCTGGAGCATAAGCGATTGTGATTGTGATTGCTGTCTTTAGAAATGTCATTTAACTGTTCAGCACAACCGGTCACGGGTGACTCCAGAAGAGTTGCATACTTCTCAGTGGACCATTACCATTTCCTAGAGTAATGATAGATAACCCAAATAAAAATATCCAGAGTCTAAAAAAAGAATCTGACAATCTCAGAGGATGCTCCCTGGAAACAAGTACAGAGCAGAGAAACGAGAACACTTGTGGTCCTTTGGCGGGAGACAGAAGTGGTGGTAGTGACGCATTCACTTTCATTAAAGGCTTGGTGCTGGGCTGTCTACATTATTTTGGTTTAAATTACCACCCCTAAAGTAGAGAGCTCCCAGTCTGACCTTTTACACTCTCCCTAGTGAATCAATCTGCCTGGCCTAAAAGACATCATCACTGCCATCTAAATAACCATATGAAAAGAAAAATCCATGTCCTTTGCTAATCACTGTTTTCCCAAGGCCCCAGGCCTGTTAGGTTAGTGTAGCTGATACCTTTCTTCCCTTGCTTTCATCCTCCCAGCTTTGCCAATTCCTCTTCTCTACCAGTGAGGGATGAATTGCTCGGTTCCCTGTGCCTTCACTTCTGTAAGTAATTCACAGCCTGGACTGTCAAAGCCTTGTACCTGACCCCTTCACCTGGGAACCCAACCCAGCCTTATGTATGAGAAAATGAAAGGACCCTTGTCCTAGGAAGTGGCCTAGCTCCACCTTATCAGCTAGACCCCTGGTCTTAATATGACCTTATAACTTAGTCCTAGTACCTAAGCCACTTGCCCTACTCACTGACTTCTTGTACTCTCCTCTTCCTCACTTATTCACATAACAAATGTTTACTGAGTACCTAGCTACTACATGCTAGGTACTACGCCACATGCAGGGAGTGCTGTAAAGCTGAGAAGGTCATAGCATTTGCCCTCAAAGAGCTCACAGTTTAATGGAGAGAAAGAGGTGAGCCAAAATTAAAATTATCAAAAATGGAATAAATAGCAAGAGTCGTTTGGGTGAAGTGTTACAGAAGTAGATAGAAAAGTAATAAACTTCCATGGAGAGTTTGCCATCCTCGTTATTCTTATAGATAAAAACATAGTGTGGGCACCAGCCCAGAATGGCTTTATGGGTATGCATCCAGTGGGGGCACACTGAGCCCCATGCTAAAAAGGGTCCCCTATTCACACACTTGAAGATTAAGGTGAATTTGTGTTTTGTCCATGAAGTCTGATGAAGCATACCCCAGGGCTGCAAACAATCTGGCTTTCTGATGGGTTTTCAGCCTCGGGCTCCTTGCCCCAGCCCCATGACCTCTACCTCTTTCTACCCAGGATTGCAACAGGGTCAGGTTGATGAGGGTTGGAATGGGAGGGTGCTCACATTCTGCTATTGCGCTCCATTCCCAGTGAGGTTGTGGGCATGGGTATGAGGAGAATCAGGAACCTACGGTATGTCAGGGTGGAGCAAAGCTCTGGCTGCTTCCACTGTTAACACCATAGTGTGCTCAGTAAGCAGCTCTGCGGTGGCCTCCCACCCACCCCTGATCCACGTATGAAGCCTCTTCTGGCACCGAGGCTGCAGTCCTTTGGGGTGGACCATCGGTTCCGGGCAAGGGTGGCCGGCCTCAAGAACCCCGTTTTGACTTTTCACTGGGTCCCATGGATTACGTAGCCAGGTCTAGCTCCATCCCTGGTAGCCTTTAGACCTTTGAGATTAGAGACCACAATCTCCTCAGCAAATTTCCCACCCACAGAGTCCTATCCTCCAATCCATTCTCAACAATGGAAACTGAAACAGCAAGAATCCTCTCTCCATGTGTTTCAGGTCCCTTTTCCAAAGCTGGTTTTCCCTTTCAAATCTTGTTCTGAGAAATTAGTCACACACATGATCTGCAGCCTGCGACAACCAGCAGAACCCTCTGGAGAGGATGGTTCCCCACTGGAAGATCCTACACTTCAAGCTATAGATGATGATTAGATGGCTCTTGGTCTTTGATCCACTTTGGGGCAGGGCTAAGCTATAGTTGCCAGCCTCCCTGCAGTTGGGTATGGCTACATGCCCGGGTTCTGGAGCCTAGAAAGACAACAAAATGGGAGCAGGAAATAATGTGTGCCAATTCCAACCTGACCCACAAATCCTCCCCCATCACTTGTCCATTTCTGTCTCCCCTCATCTGCTGATCACACACTGAAGCCCCATGCCACAGTGTGGAGGCAAGAAAGAATGCCCTCTTGGAGGACAGCTACCCATCAATCAGCAAGAGTTGCTGAATTTCCCAAGAGAGAAATAAGTTACCGTTGTGTTACCACTGAGCTCATGAGGTGTATCTGTTAAAGTAACTACAGTTACTTTATTAATAAATACAAATGTGTGGAAATTTTTGAAAAACATATAAAAGAAAACACAAAAGAGAAAAAGAAGCCCACCTCTATTAATGTTCTCGTGAATCATCTTCTGGCCTTTCCCTATGCATTATTCCAAGTACTTTTTACTAAGTCCTTACAATGTAACAAACAGCATGTTAAGCACCTTTCATATATAATGCCACTTAATCCTGACAATAACCTTTTAACATAGGTATCATTATCCCCATTTTAGGGCTGCAGATACTAACAATTACAGAAGTAAAATACGATACAGCTCTCAAGGGGGTGGGAGTGGGAATCAAATCCAGTCTGTCTGATTCTAAATCCAACCCCCTCCTTCATGTTTTTGCTGTTGTTATTGTTGTTAAGAAAACCGGGATGCTATTGTTTTATAGATGTGTTTTATTCACTTAATATTTTGTGGGCAACTTTCTCTGATTAAATGCTCCATTTTACGATATACTATAATCTATTTATCCAAACATTTAGTTGGGTGTTTGGATTGATAAGCTTACACAATTATAAATAACACTATCATGAATATTCATATACACAAGTCTTTGCACATACCGATAAAAATTTCCTTAGAATGATCTGGAATTGCTAAATCAGAAGTTGGAGCTATTTTTAAGGCAGTACATGTATATTACCCAACTGTCTTATATCAGTGATTTCTAAATGGGGGGAAGAGGATTTTGCCCCCAGGGGACATTTGACAGTGTCTAGAGACATTATTGTCACAACGGAGCAAGCATCTGGTGGGATTCCAAAACGTCCAAAATGTCAAGAGTTCCAATGTTGAGACACACTAAGCTTCATAATGGTTTCATCAGGGCATGTCACTCTGAAGACAAAACAAAGGCTATAGCATGATTCTATATTACTTACTATACTGATTCTACTTACTATACGCCAGATACTGTAGTAAGTGCTGAGTTAGCATTCAAGGAGGAGGGTCGGATCAACAGTTAAGAGTAAAGAAAGGAGGTGGTTTGAAAGTAAACTGTACCTTCATTCACTAGAGAGAAAACACCTCTATTTCATTTTATACCCTCATATCTTTCCATATCTTCTTCATCAAATGATTTCCATATACTTTTGCATTAAATTATACAGTCTCACAAAGTTGCCACAAGAAACAATTAATTTTGCCACATCACTACCTACATAAGTGCTTGATCCTTCCAAATTATCTCTAAGAATAAAATCGGTTGTTTCTTCAACAGAAACTCAAGGTCTTAGGTATAAAACATCCCTACGATGACAGTGGCTCCTCTTTCCCTGCCTGACCTTTTTGCTCTTTAATTTAACCTGGCAGATCATCTCCATTTGGTTAATTCAAAGGTGGAAAAATGTTTTCCTGCCCTTTCTATTTTAAATTAGCACACACTCCCTGAGTGCCAGTTCCTTTCTAGCTATCAATGGGACTCACAGCACGCAAGGAAAACATAAAGGGACCAAATCAGAAGCTGCTTCTCTGTTTCCTCATTTAAGACATGGATGGCAAAGAGAGAGGGGAAAGATCCTTGGATCCCAGCTGTGCTATCAGCCCCCTCTCCAGAGGTTCTGTACTCCTCAGCCTGCTTGGTCAATGCTTGGCAAATTCCTTGCCACCGGCTCCTCTCTTCTTTGCTTCTCTGCATAGTAGTCTCTGGGCTATAATAAAAACGGGATGCTATGGCTGTCCTGGGCTTTCAAAGCCAGGCTCAAAGAAGAGGAAGTAAGGAAAGAATCTGACCCCGCTCTCACATACCTGAAGAGAGAAAAAGGAACCAGCCTTAACAGATGCATAAAGCATAGACCCTATCAGTTAGTGCTTCTCTAGAAGCAAAAAGAAGAAGCTAAGGGGGGGAATGCGGATGCTCCATAAAGGTAGCTGTTAGGAATGGGATTATAGCCTCACCTTTCCGGAGAAATTTATGCAGAAAAACCTAGACTGGTTTCCTTAGCAACCCTGAGATAATCTTTCCCACAACGTCCCCAGCCTACAGTTCTTAATTCCATTATAGATGTTATTAAAACTTTAAATATGTAATCATGCACTTTAAGTTGCCAAATACCCATAAAAACTGTTAGGTTATTAAACTGTATACAGCCATTTAAATGAAAAAGGAATAACAACTAACTTCTTTAAATTGAAAAAGGTGAAGTTGAAGACATTCTGACAATCTGATAAATATAGGTAGCCTAAGTACAAGGATAATGCACAGCATAAAATTAACAACATATCTAAACAGAAAAACAAAATAAAGAAAGCCCATCTTTGAATAGTCAACACATTTAAGATAAAATTGTGTCATAGATTTCGCCTAGCCTAAAAAATTTTTAGAGCTTGGGGTGCCTGGGTGGCTTAGCAGGTTAAAGCCTCTGCCTTCGGCTCAGGTCATGATCCCAGGGTCCTGGGATCGAGCCCCACATTGAGCCCCACATCGGGCTCTCTGCTCAGCAAGGAGCCTGCCTCCTCCTCTCTCTCTGCCTCTCTGCCTACTTGTGATCTCTGTCAGTCAAATAAATTTTTAAAAAAAAATTTTAGAGCTTGATTATAAGCACCATGATTTATTATTCATTTATCCTTTAATGTCAGCTGCTACAATTTATTTTGTTTACAAGTACTAGATCCACTGAGCCACCCAGGCGCCCCTACAAATACTAGATCCAAACACTGTCATTTAAAAAAATCTTTAGGATTTCAAGAATAAAACTACAAATGGTCAATCTGGAGACTTTATGGGGGAATTTCTAGCACAGAAACCCAATGTATACTTTTGGGATTACATGTTACACTAGAAAAATAGGCATATTCATTAGTTGCAAAAATAATTAACATAACTATGCTTGTCATATGCACGATATGTATTATGGCCAGTAAATCCTGACAGTCCAAAATTCAGTTAAAGCATTTGGTTACTTTGCCTTTTGAAGGAATCATCACCTATGTATAAGGCATCATGTCTGGATGGTACTATCCTGAAATGTGCCTGAGATTTGTTTCAATCCAGTATTGTAAGACACACAGACATGGAAACCATTGTTTTGAAGGAGAAAGGTTATACTTACAAATCCTCAAACACAGGAGGCATGGCACACCATGCAGGGCCCCATGGGGAAGGACCAGAATCAGTCAAGAGGCAGAAATGGAGAGGGAAGAACATGGCCCAGAGACTTTATTGGGATTCTCTTGGGAAGAAACTGCAGAAGAAAGATAGGGTCCTTCGGTCAATTAGGTTTTGGGTAGTGTGAAGAATTTCAGCAGGCTCTGGACTCTGGGGGTGGTCCCTAGTTGTCTGGGACCCGGCCCTGGGGTGACATAAGCAGGGGGATTCAGGCTTGGTGTGTGCGAGTTTGATAAAGGAGATTGTTGGGAATGTGGCCTCTTCAGGCTGGTTGGTTTGTATAGCACAGGTGCACCTGCAGAGGTAGGTAGGGTAGGAGTTAGGTACCCCTCAGAGGGGCAGTCTTTGCAGGATCGGTGACTCCAAAACCAGAACACCAAAAATATGGAAAATAAGAAAATATGGTCAATACAGTTACTACCACATTTTAAATCAAATTTCTCCTTTCATGCACAAGGACCTTTCTGGGGCCAGGTCATGTGAAAAAAGCTGCTGGACTGTGCATTTAAAAATATGAATAAAGGGACACCTGGGTGGCTCAATGGGTTAAGACTCTGCCTTTGGCTCAGGTCATCTCAGGATCCTGGGATCAAGCCCCGCATCGGGCTCTCTGCTTAGCAGGGAACCTGCTCCCCCACACCTGCCCCCCACCTGCCTACTTGTGATCTCTCTCTCTGTCAAATAAATAAATAAAATCTTTTTTAAAAGTTTAAAAAATGCATAAAGCCTTACATTTCTTACTTTACCCTTTTGAATATTCTTTCTTGTTATCTCATTAGAACCTAGTATTGGTTTTAATAAGTAGATCCTTACAAAATCCTATGGAATAGACATGTCCGGACATATTATTCCTTTATTATAGCTGAAAACACTAAGGCAGAACTGGGAACAGAACTCAAGATTATCTCTAAATCTAGAGCATGTTCTATTACATGCAGATGGTTTTTACAGTTTAACAAGATGATTAGTAATTGATGAATTCATTTCTCAGACAAATGGGCTTAATCAGGTTGTTTAGGGAAAAAATTCCATTAACTGGTCCAAAGTCATCTCTTCCCTGTTAGAGATGGTTGGTCCAGATTGCCTCCTATGGAGTTTCTTCTGGGAAATAGCATATTGGGAATAAACAAAACTACTTGGACAGAACAAGACAGCCAAATACCAGTATGGCATTTCTGAATTCATTTTCAACAGATTTCAATCACTATTTTCTATATGCTGATGAAATTCAATGTTCAAATCAAAGATGGGTATTCTCACCTGACTTGGTCTCTGTACACACTCACATTCCCAGTGAGTAAAATAAGAAATAACCTGATGACTCTGGATAGTCCCCATTTGGCTCTCCAGAGGCTCCTGGAGAGGCTCTGTTCTGTGCCAGAAGGCTGACTGCTATGAATCACTGTGCCAGGGAGGACTCCCTTTGCCCTCTTGGTTTCAACCAACCCTGGGTTCAACCACTGAGTGACACCGACAGGAGATGAGGGTGTGAGGAGGGTAACATTTCCTGGCTCCCTCTCCTCCAGGTCATGCTCGACAATGGCTGAGCTCCTCTCCCTCGGGCCACAACTCTGGCTGGGGGCCCCTCTCCCACAGCTGGAACTCTCCCTCAGCATTCTGGTAGTTGCCCCCTCTGCTTCAGATGTAGGGGTGGTGGTTCATATCTATATACCAAGGGTAGTTGTATTGTTTTACCATTAGCTACTTTGTTATTTCAGCTGGGAGGAGGGATGGAGAGGTGGTGTAGCAACCAGCCCAGTTTATTGATGCTCACTATAAGGAATAGTAGGGAAAGAGATAGCTCTCACTTGGACATGCCCCCATGGGCATCTAATAACTATATCTGGGAATGAGCAGTTTGTAAATATAACCATCTCAGAAGTTGAATTTTTTGAGACTTTTTCAGAGTATGGGAAACATAAGAAATGTAATCAATAAACTTGGACGTGCAATGTTGCTAGAAAATAAATAATTACAAGGTTAATCAATATAATCTCTCATGTCTGAAAGACTTTCAGAGAAAAATTCTAACATCTATTAGACCTTATCCTGGAAGGAGTGTTTTACCTTCAAGAAGTTGTATTGAATGAATGAGGTAATCATGAGAAAACTAGGAAATTCAGTTAGCCAGAATGGCCATGCTCCATCTTACACTTTGGCCAAGAAGAAGTTGGCAGCAGGCTCTTGCTAGTTTAGTATTTGGTTAGTGGCAGTCTATTTTCGCCATGGTCTCCGCATGGAATGAAGTAAAATTTAAAAATAGATAAACAAATAAAAATGAAGGGGCTGGGGAGACAGGGGTCCAGCAACTAATAAGAAGATCTGATTAATGCAGACAAGCAATTCAGGTAATTAGCCAGTTATCTGGGCTTCATAAGCCCTATTTAAAAAAAAAAAAAAATCGACAAGGGATGCCTGGGTGGCTCAGTCATTAAGCGTCTGCCTTCGGCTCAAGTCATGATCCCAGGGATCGAGCCCCACATCGGGCTCCCTGCTCAGTGGAAAGCCTGCTTCTCCCTCTCCCACTCCTCCTGCTTGTGTTCCTTCTCTCCCTCACTCTCTCTTTCTTTGTCAAATAAATAAATAAGTAAAATCTTTAAGAAAAAAAATATACAAAATCAGGTCTAAAGAGCAAAAGATGTGCTCAGGGGATGAATTTCCTGGTTTAGCTCTCTATATGGCTTGTGCAGTCTGAACTTTGTGCTTAGAGGTGGTTGAATTTACCACATAAAGGGTATCCTTGTAACTACCCTGTTGAAAAAAATTGCATTAATCCATCTATGACCTATTGCAGAATATGAAGTGAAGAAGTCACAATCTCGATCTTGTGGAATTCATGGTCAAAAGGTCACGTCGTATCCAAAAAGCAATAGTACTATGAAAATAGAAATACATTAAAGCATTATGGAAGATCAAAGAGAGAGAAATCTTGTCTAGTTTGGGTGAGATGGGGCAGGGGTTAGCAAGAGCTTCATGAAGTAGGACTTTGAGGGGTGAGAGGATTTAAACTGGCAGAGAAAAGGAGAAGGCAAAGGGGCAGTTGTGAGTGTGCGTGTAATAGTTAGTGGTCAGTGGCGGCCACACCAGGGACGGTGGGCCTGAAGGCTCTGCGGTCCAAAGATCTCCTTTCGGATCCCATCTCTCTCACCACTCACCACCTGAGTGACTTTGAGCAAATCACTCAACCCTTTCAAGCCTCAGTTTCTCCTTCTGTAAGAGGAGGGAGGTAATAGCTACCTCTGGGAATTGTCAAGAGGCTTAAACAGAGCATGCTTGCTAATGAACTAATGCCTGTCTCATAATTAGTGCTCCATAAATAGAGTTATTATTAATCCACAGTGGAGTTTCAGTTTGCCTTCTAACATTATGCTTAAATTCTTAAAAAATTGACACCCTTAAAAAGCTCTCAAAGATTCCTCATTTTTTTCATTTAGATAAAAAAGATTTCTTGTACTAAATTTGCAGTAGCCTAAAGCTATATGTTATGATGGGAAAGAGAATTTATGATTAATGTATAAAACCACTGTTTAGTCAGTGAAATCAACCAATTAATAAGAAACCATTGGAGTTATAGAAAATGCACATTTTTTTTAATACCAGGAGGACTTCTTTACTATTTTAATCCCCAAAATAAATAAAAATAAATTTAGCCTGAATGCCTATAAATGGCCAGGAACCAACGTTTCTCCTAAAATATTAGAAACCCAACCCACTCTTTTATGACTAAACAGCTTCTTTTATGATTCAAATTCCACTTTCCAAAAGAACGTGGTTATATTGCAAAACACCACCCTTAAAATAAGTAACGAAAGTGGCAAGTAGTGGATGTCAAGGATCTGGTTGACTTTCCTGTAAAACAACTCAAAGCTATTTCAGAGGAAAGCTTCATACGACTTTTCAACACTATATTAAACATGAAACATTAACTTCCAAATTAAGCCAGGCTTGCAAATAAACAGGTGACCCAAACCTCAGGAACCAAAATAAACTGGTCAGATTCGTAAACATTTAGCTTATGGGTTGGGAAAAAATTAAGTTAACCTTAAATTACCTCCCCAGGATTCTGTAGGAACTGTACTTCTCTGTAATCTATCCTCATGTACAGAGCAGCAAAAGCAATTTGTCACTGTGTTTATCATGATCATGTGTCTGTCAGGAGAGGGGCTGAAACAGCAAATGCTTCCTGCTTCGAGCACAAAATCAATTCTGGTTCTGGCCTAGTGAACATGTATGTGGGCTTAGGGGAGTTTTGAAAATGCTATGTGCAAGGCTGAAGTAAGAATTCAGGTAACTCCTTTTAAGTGTTGGGGTGGGATCCACGTCTGCCTTTTAAGCAAATCTCAGCAACTCAATCACGGGACCAAAGACCCAAGTCTGCCAGCAGTGGCTCATCAGGGAATGAAGCACACTCCTCACTGAATTTCTAGGTAAATGAAATCAATCCCTTCTGAAGCCAAACACATTGAAATGTAGTTATTTTAGTGGAGCATATTCTAAAATGAAATTCATGGACAGTGACTTATAAAATATCATTATTCATATTCTTATTTAATACACAGAATAAATATGGCAGTATAGTAGATAGCATTCTTAAATACAACTTGGGGATCATTTTTGTTTGTTTTCCGTCACTTCTCGTCAAGGATAAGCAATCAGCTCTCCACCCTGCTTGTATTAGGAGAAGGCAAAGCAAGATTTGAATGAGAAACTATGGAGAAAGTGTAGTCCTGGCAGAAAGGAAGAAAAGCACAGAAATAGAAAAGCACAATCCAGGCATTGAAAATGGCACATAATTTAATTAGAATGGAGCTGAGGCTATGTGAGAGGAAGCAGTAGACACTAGGCTGAAATAAAATTGAACCTCTCCACCTAACACTCCAAATGACTCAGACTCAGGGCCAGCTTCATGGACACGTGACTGGTACAGTTGCCAAGGGGCCCCCTGCTTGAGGTTTAATGCTGTACTATATGAAACCCTTAACAATTTTATCTTTGAATTTGCTCTAAGTGAAGCCCAATCGCGCAGTGGCATATGACCCTAAATCTTGAAGCCTTGGCTCACACTCTGTCTTTGCCCGTTTGCCTGCCCAGGACTGGTTCTTGGTCATTTACCCATGCTCTGTTGTGTCCCGGGTCTCCCTTGGCCTCCCACCTCATCACCCTCCCCTTGTGACCAGGGGCTACAACCATGTCGCCCTGGTTGAGTAAGAGGTCAATACCCTACATCTGCGATTGCCCTCTGCTTCTGGTTGGGATCTGGGTGGGAGTGTGGGGAGGGTCAGGTGCATGTCCCATATCAGCACAGAGAGGAGCAAGGTTGTGGTCACCCACACCCAGAGCTGGCAGCATTATGACCAGTTAGGGAACTCAATGAGGGCCTCTTACCTATCCCTCAGAGTTTCTCATGAGGGAGCTATCTGTCTGCTGTGGATCGAGACAGCATACACTTGGGAAGAGAAGATTAACTTCACCCCCAGCCAGGCTCCTGCTTTACCATTTTGTACTACACTCCACATATTATGTAGCTGGCTCTACTTAGAATCCTTAATCACCCAGTTTCTTTTCCTGTTACTGATAACTGTGTCACCCTTCTCCATATCACCCGGGTATTACCAACTTCCCTTCCTCTCAGCCCAACCCCCACTTGCAGAACATCTTCCTTCCGTCCCCTGCTGCCCATTCCCACTGTTCCTGCTTTAGTTCAGTTGTTCATCGTGGCTCCACTAGACCATCATAATAGACTGTTAATTATTGCCATAGCTTTGAGCCTCCCCCCATTCAATCCATTGGCCACTGCCATTAGGTGACCCAAAACACCATCCTGGTCCTGCTAAAATGTTAAGGGCTCCCTGTTAATGTTGGTCACTGACTGTTAGTAAAATTTATATTCTTTAGTCAGCATTCAAGGTTCTTTCCACTTTTGCCCTCATATTACTTTTGCATGTTCATTGTATAGCATGGGCAATACTCTGGCCAAATGAAACCACTCACTGTACTCTATATGCATTTTGTACTTGCTTATTACTGTCTCTCTGCTGAAGCCATTTTGCTGCACCAGGATCACGACCCCCAGGGCCACAACCATCTCCAATGGTGAAATCTAACCCTTTTTTCAGCTTGAATGGCTCCTCCTCCATGAAGTCTTCCATCATGAGGCCAGTCATAATGGGACTCCATTCTCCTCTGTGACTAATCATTTAGTTTGCAACATTTATTAAGTACAGCACTTGGAATTCACTTATTTGTGTATAGTATATGCCTCTCAGGTATAAATGTTTGGAGGGCAAATATCATGTCCTCTCACCTTTCTAGACCCACAGACCCCCTACCCAGGCCTTAGTCCCCCTACTAGGCCTTAGGTATAATGCATGCTTGGTGTATGTTTGCTGCAACTAATGAATAAATGAATCTGTAGTGTAAACAGACGAGATTTTCTGAAAGCCTGGCACACCTGCAACCCTTCTGCGTCATGCCCTTTCCTCCTCCCAGTTCACCTATCAAAACATCTTGGCTGCTTTTCAGACCCAAAGCCCATCAAACACCTGTATTGTCATTATCAACACTAACAAAAATATCATCTCACACTTTTTATTAATGTTTAAAGTGCTATATTCTGAATGCTCGGAATAATCTCAAAGAGAACACCTGTTACTTGAGTGCTCTTATTTTCAACCTCTTGAGGGCAATTTTTTCATTACTATATTAAAGTGGGCTGTTAAATAACTTATAAATGTTGGAGGAAAAAAGGTAAATTGCAGTCACTATGATCCATACAGGATAGCTAAAATGAATTTCTATCCACTTGCAATTTTTTTTCTTCTAATTTCAAGTCAGTTTTTTTTTTTTTTTAGATGAATTGAGGAAAGTAATGAAATAACCTGAGGAGGGTTTTTTGCTGTCAAAACTTGTATTCAACTTTAGCATTTCATTAGTCTACTCTTGACTCCAGAATGTCATGCTTATTATCATAATTCCAAAAGTATCTTTAATGCTTTTCCCTCACCCATATTCTGAACCCACGAAAATCATGAGTCTAATTTTCAAATGATCAAATTTTGAAACTCTGCATGTAAAAATTTCACCTCTGGAAGAAGAAAAAGAATGCTAGTTGAATCTGAGCAAGAAACACCTTAAAAACATAATAACAAAAACAGTTAATAAAGGATCAGAGAGCATGGTTATATTTTTACAAAGAAACTTCAGAATGTTTATATATGATCAGAATTATACCAACACTGTGATAAAAGAACATGCATTTGAAAGGTTGTCAGTTTCCATTAAGAGAAATCTGTAAGAGTCAGAAATGGAAAGGACGGGGGGGAAACGCTAGAATTTAGAAAGGATGCAGCAATAATACAACTCCATAAAAGTTTTATATTGTATGAGTTTCTAAAAGAAACAAAGCATAAAACATTTGATAGGATAGGACAGTGTCAAGTGTTATCAATCACATTTAGAGGAATCTGAAGTAGAGGGTATAAGAGTAGATATTTCTAACTTCCTTGAATGTAAAGATGGTTCTAAAATCTTAATTTAAGGATGGAACATGGCTCAGGGCAAGAGTAGGTTGGTCAAAATTGCTGAGTCCACATCTCAGTCCCAGATCAGGAGAAAAACAATTAAAAATGAGATAAAGAAAAAGAATTCTAGCAGACTAGTATCATCATCATCATAAATTGTTACCATTTCCTGAGCAATTGCAATGTGGCAGGTACTGTTTTAGGGGCTATAATGCAATACTCATTTTACTTTCCAAACAATTACCTTATCTTTGCCATATAGATGTTATTATTCCCATACTGCAGATGAGGAAACTGAGAGAGACTTAGAGAGTAAGAAATTCTGAGGGTTTTGAAGGGGCGGGAGGTGGGAGGTTGGGGGAACCAGGTGGTGGGTATTGGAGAAGGCACGGATTGCATGGAGCACTGGGTGTGGTGCAAAAATAATGAATACTGTTACGCTGAAAAACAAAATTTAAATTTAAATTAAAAAAAAAAAAAAGAAATTCTCCCAGGTGACACTCATGGTGACTACATATTATGCTGTACCATAACAAAGGGGAAAAAAGTAATTTTAAAAGAAGAGTAGCATAAAAAATAAAGAAAAACACACCAGGTTAAAAAATCTAGAAATATATAATAGAAGCCAGTGTTGAAAAAAAAGAGAAACTTCCTGACCAGGTCAAAATGAAGACAAAGCATGACACAGACAGATCTCAAATTCTCAGCCAATATCACACCCTCCCCCTGCCTGCCTTTTGCCAATCCTCCCTAAAACCTGGCCTTTTCCATAGCCATCACTGCCACCCTGGGGACTCTCCCTTCCCACTGTCAGCTTCCAAATATCAAAGGCAACTTTGCTTTACATTCTGTCCGGAGTACAAGCAGGGCCCAGAAGAAATATTAGCTGCTACAAATCCGATTGTCTGTAACTCTGGTAACACCTCTAGCCACAATCCGAGGCAGCAGGAGGACAAGCCAACTGCTGAGGAAGCTGGGATTTCTGTTCCGGAAGAAAAGATGATTATGGGGACAATATTAAATATAAGCTGGGAGTTGAAGGAGGAGAGCAAGAAATAAAGACTATAGAAATGGGAGAGTATCAGCTGGGGAAGAATGAGAAAAGTAAAGGCAATGAAGAGAAAGACTGCAGTTCTGGGCTCTTACAAGTGCCATCCAACTAGGAAGGGATTTTTTTTTCCCCAAACATACAATAAGAATGTGGAATTAATGGGAAGGAAAATACTTTTGGATTGTTCAACTTTTTATAGAATCTTCAACACAGCAACTGTTAAATGTTTTCATTTCTTCTTATGGTTTTCAAGATCATAGAGAAAAAAACACTTGTGAAAGTTCACTTATTGGTTGCTTGATCTAAATCTATCAGCCTTCAAGAGGGTATAATGAATAAGGCACCTAATCAATAACATCAATGAAGATGGTATTTTGACAGGCATCCCCGACTATGAAAGTGAAACTATGAAAATGTGAAACTCGGTTTTAGTCCAAACTATTCCATTTTCTATGTAAAATGGTCAACTTTCAGATGAAATAGAGAAAATTTTGCCCTCATTGTCCTTCCCACCACTCTTCGCTATTCTGAACAACAGCTACCAAACTCTAGAGAAACAGGTAGCTCTGTTAGACCCTGAAAGAAGTGCTCAGCAAATGACCATAAAACTTTCATAACCAAGGATAAGAACTTGTAGTTCTCAGGAACCCTGAAGAAATCTCATAGACACCACACCCAGTTTCATTATATTCAGTGAAGAGGCACTACAGAAATTAGAACCGATGGGCTTTTGGATCTGGCATCTAATATCAAGTTCAAATTGCCGTGAAAATGAAAGGCTTAGCAATACCAGAAAACAGCATGTTGAGGTTCCTTTTTCACTTGAAACTAGCATGTTTACCCTGCTGATTGCCTTTGGAATTGTTTTAAAAAATTATCAATACTTATTTGTTTCACAAACTAAAAGCCTACTTGCTCAGTCCTGCCAAAGCTGCCTACAGAAAATGCTATATTCAAACCTCAGGATAAATAATCCCTCTATTTGTCCAATCTTTCTAAACTCAGTAACAGAAACAATTAAAAAGGCCCATTCTTCCTCTGATTTTCCTCCTCTCTTCCACTTCCCTGCCTTGAAATGTATGCAACTTTAAGGTAAGGGATGTGAAATAGTTTGGTACTTTGTTTCCTGTCCAACTTCAAAAGAGAATGAAACTTATTACAGTCCCAAAAGACATCAGAGACACCAACATCCCATTTTCTTCAGACTAACACTAGTATTCTGGAGCAGACATTTTTCTCAAGCACCTCACAACTACAGTCTTAAACCATACACTGATATGCTTAAAGATAAGGAATCTTGACAGAGTTACATGTGAAATTATTGACTGCAAAATTATCCTTGTGACCTATGAACTGTTCACAACCCACTGTGTGTTAGGAAAAGACCATTATATCAAAGATGGTGTAGTAACATTCTAACTGGTCCAAACTCAGAAGGAATTTAAGTAGCAAGATTAGTTTTGTAAAGAATCGAAATTAATGTGTTCCTGGACGCCGAAGGGTAACAGAAGGCTTAGCTTCCAAGCCAGTGGGGCTCTGGAAGGGGGACAATGCAAAGTCCTACCTGGTAGGCATCAGGAATGTTGACCGTTTCTCCATGCTCCCCGACATAGCCAATGATGCCTTTGCCCCAGGGGACCTGCACCTCGTTTGAGTTCTCTGTGCTGCTGCAGGGCAGTAGTGGGGTTCCTGCATGCACATCAAAGAATTTGGAGACCAAGCTCTTCTTGCCAGCAGCTGCCCCTTCCACCAGGAAGAGCGAGCAGCGGTCAGCGTCCACCATGAGGCAGACAAAGATGAGGATCTTGTAGCTCAGGCTGGTAAGGTCAAGGTCATTGGAGATATCCTTGACCAGTTCCAGGAAGAACTGACGCTCATTATGCTTTTTGAGGTGGCACTTGTAGTCCATGGCTGTAGGGGGGTACTGAGGCAGATTCACCCTCGATTCCAGGAGGGCACTGAGAATGTGGGCCGTGGTGGGGGGCAGGGAGCTGGCCTTCCGAAGCAGTGCCCTCCGCCGCACACTGCTCAGGGGCTCCTGGGCCCGGGCGGTCACCTGTTCATCGTAGGTCCTATTCACGTTGATGGCCTTGGAGCGAGCAAAACTCTTCCTTAGCTCTTTCTGAGAAGCTCTCCGCTGCAGGCTCCCATCGCCCCGGCTGCCACTGGCCCAGCTGGGACTCAGGGGAACCCCACCACAATCCCCGCCGCCCGGAGCGAGCTGGCTGTTGGCAGAGCTATTTGGTCCAGTGCCACCACCAACACGGCCGCTGCCTGCGCCACCACTGTGAGCCACACTGCTGGTGCCGGCCACTGTGGGCCTTGTGCCTACAGCCCCCTGACTCTCCCGGTGCCTCTGCAGCCACTTCTCCACCATCTCCTGCTTCCCCTTCCGCATCAAGTAATCTTCGAACAACTCTGGGTGTCTGTCCAGGAAAGTTTCCACCTCCCCAAAGTCCAGGTGGGAGGCTGTCATGGTCCCAGACACAGCTTTCACTGCCACTCTACACTTGGACCGAATGTTTGCCTACCCTAGCCCTCTAGCTCGTCCTGCACATGTCTATCCCCACCAGTATCCACAGCTCGGTGCGAGATTCTGCGGAGCAGCTGGGAGATGCCCCTTGCTTCGGGCTCAGAGAGTGGCTGGCAGGAACCCCACCCCCTCGTCCCGCTACTCCTCCGCACAGGTGCCCCCACTGAGCTGCTGCCGCGGCCACAGTTCCCGTCTGGAAAATCGGAGCTCTAGCTGTCCTCGCTCCGGCTGCCGCCGCCACCGCTGCTGCCGCTGTAACCGGATGAGTGGACCACTGTGAAAGGGAGGTAGGGCAGGACACGCCCCTGAGTGAGGCACGGAGCCCGGAGGGAGGAAAGGGGTGGGAGGAGGGAGATCGGGCGCCGCACCAGCCAAAGTCCACCGCCCAGGATGCCAGGCGGTTCCTGGAAGAGTCTTTGGACCGCCGGAATCGGCGCCTGGGAACGCGGCCGACTCCTGATTGGAACACGATTAAAGGGGGAAACGCAACCTTGTTCCTTCCACCTCCTTCCTTCCTTACCCCCCAGCCCTCCCAATTCCCCGCCCCTTAATCCTTCGGCCCCAGGGGAGCCCAGTGGGAGCCCAAGTACGAGGAAGTGTTGGTGTTTTGCAGGCATCACACCCAGAAGCTGACTCCAAGGAAATGAGAATGCTCAGGGAAAGGGGGGATTTTTTTTCTGGGATCTGGTTCCTAGGATTCCTGGGACTGCCGCTAATACTGCCCAGCTCCTGTGGGCAGTCAGCAAATATTAATGGAACTGGATTTCCCTGAAATAAGCAAATGAAGTTACCCCTCTAGCTTATGACTTTAACCAAATTCATGGACCTGGGAGAGTGGGTAAAAATGGTACATGGATGGAGGATGTAAAACACAGTTCTTTGGATTAGGGCTACCTTGCCTGGCAGGGGCATATAGCAAGGTGGACTTCAGGGCCTCAGGGGGCTTCCTTCCAAGCCAGTCCTGCATGTCATGAGTAGTTTCTCTTCTTTTCATGAATGACTGACCATATCTTTCTTCTTTCCCCATTCAATCTGACAAGGCTACCAATGCTCCCCCTTCCTACCAACACCCTCGATCTTGTGGGTAAGGATTTCTCCTCTCTGAGAAGCTTTTCTTTCTCCAGACCTAGGGATGCTCCAGATCTGGCTTGTCTCAGCTAGTTAGACTGAGAATAACATCAAGTTTCCATTGGGCCTTTTCCAAACCTAGTGGTTAAATGTAGGTGATTTTCCAGGAAAGAACAGCAGGCTGATAACACTTTCTTAATGCTCAGGGGTCTCCTCTTTGGTGAGAAACAAAAGCAGACTGGGAACTATCCAGTTCCCTGGGACAGCAGGACAATCCAGACATATCCTTACAGAATGCCAGCTATGAGGGTAATTGAGAAGAGCTAGAGAGGAAGCAAGCAGTGACTTTACAGTGCTGCCCTGTGGCAGACACACACAGAGGACTTACACAGTAAGTGTAAGTCCTCTTACAGTAATCTTACAGATTACTGCCCAGAAGATGTCCTCAGAGCTAAGCATACAAGGTGTGTCAAGCATTTGCTATGTATTGATCCCTTTATTTATTTTCTTAAAAGTAGGTTCCATATCCAACATGGGGCTTGAAATCAGCATGCTCTATCTACTAGCACTGATCAGTTTATGGTTTGTTTTTTTAAAATATTTTTTTTAATTTATTTGATAGAGAGAGTACACATGTGCATGGCGGGGGGTGAGGGTAGAGAAGGGGCAAAGGGAGAGGGAGAGAATCTCAAGCAGACTTGGTGCTAAGCCAGATGCAGGGTTGGATCTTATGATTCCTGAGATCATGACCCAAGATGAAATCAAGAGTTAGACGCTTAACCAACTGAGCCACCCAGGCACCCCAGCATTCATAACTTTAAATTAAGAGTTTTGTTTACGGGCACCTGGGTGGCTCAGTGGATTGAGCCTCTGCCTTCAACTCAGGTCATGATCTCAGGGTCCTAGGATTGAGGCATGCATCAGGCTCTCTGCTCAGTGAGGAGCCCACTTCCCCCTCTCTCTCTGCCTGCCTCTCTGCCTACTTGTGATCTCTCTGCCTTTGTCAAATAAATAAATAAAATCTTAAAAAAAAAAAAAAGGTTTGGTTTATCCTAGCAACAGACTAATGAGGTGGGGCGTCTTCTCCTACTTTAAAGATGGAGAAACTCTGAGAAGTTGAGTATCGTACCCAAGGTACACAGTCACTGGGTGCCAGAGCTGGGGTGCAGATCCATTTAGTTTGGCTCCAGAGTGGGGCACACTCTCAGCCACATCACCGTACTGTCTTCCACCTTTATCAGCTGAATCCTATTGGTGCCAGGATTTAGGCTCATAATAGAGATGCAGGGACCAGAGCAGAATGTTCTTTAAACACTCCTCTAACAGCACCAGGAGTTGCACACAGGAGGAGGAAACACTCTTATTCAAAAATTCCAAATTTCCCAGCTTAGTTAGCATGACTAAGAACATGGCCTTGGTGGAGCACCTGGATGGCTCAGTGGGTTAAGCAGCTCCCTTTGGCTTAGTTCATGATCCCTGGGTTCTGGGATCAAGTCCTGCATCAGGCTCCCTGCTCAGTGGAAAGCCTGCTTCTCCCTCTCCCTCTGCCTGCCACTCTGCCTGCTTATGCTCTATCTCTCTGTCAAATAAATAAATAAAACCTTTAAAAAAAAAAAAGAATATGGCCTTTGCACTGAAAATGCAACTATGAACAAAACAAAGACTCTGCCCTCATGGAGCTTACATTATGGTGGGGAGACAGCCAATACACAAATAAAAAAAATAAATATACAGAATAAGAGAACATTGGTGATAAGTGCTAGGAAGAGAAACAAAACTTGGCAAAGAATTAGATAAAGGAATAAGGCAGTGGAAAGATCTTTCTGAGGAGGGGACATCTGAACAGAGATCTGATGGAAATGAGGGATGAGTTATGTTTATATCTGGGAAAAAGAGCATAACAGGTAGAGGAAGCAAGTGCCAAAGTTGAGGGATGCAATGTATTTGGAGTATTTAATAAATAGGAGGAAGACCACCTAGGAGACACTGACTCAAGCACAAAATATTGGTAGTTTGGAGATATAGGTTGCTAAGGAAATAGTGGTGATCAAGAATTAAATTTTCAAAGACAATTAGCACAATGGCTTTGCATAGAAAGTACTCAATAAATGTTAGCTGTTGTATTACTTTTATATTATCATTGTTATCATCCTAAAGTGATAGTGTACGGAAGCCTCACTGCACATGATCACATCTCTGGTAACTTGAGTGGAACATCAGTAAAGATGGTCAAAGTGGTATGCTGGAACTGGCTTTCAAGGGCTCACAGAGCTCATGTTAGCCTCTCTTTCCAATTTCATGTTCTGTGACATTATGCAGCTTGCAGTCATCCATGATGAGAGTATTTACATGATAGATATCAAAAATGCTACAAATCAGGATTTTTTTTCCACGTTGCTTGTTGTTAAACATTTACCAACATTCAGTGAATACAATTCAATTGTTCATCAACTTATGAATGGATAAATAAAATGTGGTATATCCATAAAGTGGAACATTATTTGGCCATAAACAAAGGAAGGATACATGCACTGTATAGGCTCCAACTTAGAGGAACCTTGAAAACTTTAAGCAAAGTGAAAGAAGTCACTCAAAAAGGACCACATTTTGTATGATTTCTTTTATATGATATGTCCACAATAGATAAATCCAAAGAGACAGAACGTAGACTACTGGTTCCCAGGATATGAGGGGACAGGAGAAAGAGGAAGCAGATGAGCGCTAATAGGTACAGAGTTTCTTTTTGAGATAATGAAAATAATGTTCTAAAATTAATTGTGGTACTGGTTATACAGTTCTGTGGCTATACTAAAATCCATTGAATTGTACACTTTAAACAGATGAATTGCAAGGTATGTGAATTATATCTCAATAAAGCTGTTATAAAACAACAATAAAAAACCATTTACCAGGAAAAGACTGGTCATAATACAGCAGCAATGTTGTACATGGAGGTAAGAAAAGCACTGAGCATCTTCAAAGAAGGGAGAGAACAGCGCTGGTCTGCTTGGAAACAAGTTTCATAATTAGCCATTTCTTTAACCCCATCTTCCATGTATTTGTTATAAAAGCAGTTGTTAGCATTTATCGTGTTCCAGGCTCTTAGAAGAAAAAGAGACTAAGACAAAACCCCTGCCTTTGATTGAGTATCTTTCAGTCTACAGCACCAAGAGCAGTGGGAGTAGAGAATACTGGGAAGGATGGAAAAATGAATTGAACATTTGTGGCTTGGTCTTGAATTGACTCCAACCTTTTCCCTGGCTTGGTTTATGGGCTTACTGAAGGAGTCAATGGTTGAGGAAGAAAGTAAGAAGGTGACAGGGAATACTCATAAAATAGTCCAGAGGGCTGCGATTGAGGGCTATCGATGGAGGGCTATATTATACACATATAATAAGATGTATGTTGATGTGGCCTCAATTGCCATCTCCTCTTCATTTTCAATTTGTAGAATGGTATGTGTATTAGTCATGATGCCAAGAGAAAACAGAGCAAACTCAAAATAATTTCAAGAGGGTTAATTTATAAGGAGACTGATTACAAAGGTGGAATATAGGTAAACCACTGGGATAGGGAAGACACTTGGGACTTAAGGCAAGAGAGAAATCACCAGCCCCACAGATCTGATGAAAGGCAGAAGGGTAGGGTGACCAAGACTCAAAAGGACAGAGGCTTATATAGTAACAACTGCATTCAGAGGAATAGTGACAGCCTATCAAAAGATATCAACAGCTCAAAGGAGAAATATCAGAAATAAATACCTTGAACTCATTCTCCCTCCCTCCTATCATGACTAGACCCAATTAGAAGCTAGAATGTTCGAACAAGCTGGAGCTTGTTCATAGAATCCATTTGGGTCATCCTTCCCAGGTAGAGAGTAGCAGGGACAAAAAAGGATCTGTATAAACTATGGAGGGACAAATGGAAAATATTTGGCCCAATATGGAATCTTGAAGATGTCCCCTTATGAAATAATGGATGCTATAGCTCCAAACAATTTTCTGCAATTCTGCCCTCTTCTCTGCATAATTCTGCTAATTCCACCAAAATTGTCTATAATAGATTCCATAACATTTGTAGTCAACAGAACCTTACTGTAGGACACTAACCCTGAAAAGTTATGCTATTGTGATGATAAATCAATCAGCTCAAGGAAGAACTCTACAGACTGCCAATCTATCTACCCCATCTCCTCTCCAAGACAGAACTATTGCCCTTAAGTAGACTCTCATGGGAAAATGGGGAAGATAAAAGGGCCTTCCCACTTACAGTTTTCAAGAATAAGGTCTTCCTTTTTGATGCAAGTATTCATTACTTTATCACTGCCATTGTCAATTAGCATTTATTGATTGATCACTCTTCTTGTCAAAGCACTGGTTCACATGCAAGATAATTTCTGTTATTCCAAAGGAGGCCCATTACATTTTAGCACGAGATGAAGCTTTAGAGATTATCTAATAATCTACTTTCACGTTGCACTTTCACTTAGCACATGCAGAAACTGAGATCTAGAGCAGACATTTAACTCCTCCAATGTCATCTGCTAAGCACAACCTCTGATCTGCTCACGGTTCCATCCCACCCTTACCAACAATACAAACTTGAAATCAGTATCTTGAAGCCCAGTGAATTTCTGTCTCCTAAGCTTGTCTCCTAATTATTCCATCTCCTAAAACGGACTTTTACTATGTGAACAATAGGCATCATCAAATAGGTTGATGCAATTTTCAAAATGAACCATTTACTTCAAAAACATTTAAATGGACATATTATTATTTTAGGAAATAGAGGTCCATGGGATCAAATTTTTTAAAAAGGGTTATTCCAATTCCAAAAAGATTAAAGTTCTCAAAACTGTAAGTTCCACACAGAGATATTTATATTTATCCTTACAGGAATTTAATATTGGAATTTGTTCATGGTGTATGCCAAATCCAAAACCTGAGGAGTTGAGTTATTTGGGGTTTTCTAAGAAACAGAACCAATAAAACCAAAAAGTATTATATCCATATACATACATACAAACATACATTTATTATAAGGGACTGGCTCACATGATTATGGAGGCTATGATATGCTGCCAGCAAATGGCAAATCCAGGAAAGCCAGTGGTATAATTCAGTCCAAGTCCATAGGTCTAAGGCAAAAGAATAATATAAATCCCAGTCCCAGGGCAGGAGAAGATGAGAGGAGGTGTTCCAACTCAAGTGATAAGGCAGGAAAAAAGGATGACTTCCCTTTTGTTCTATGTAGGCCTTCAATGGAATGAATGGGTGGTATCTAATCACAATGGAGAGGGTAATCTCCTAGTCCTCAAATTCAAATGTTAATCTCATCTAGAAATAACCTCACAGGCACCCAAAACAATGGGTACCCTGCTGCCTACTCAAATTGACACATAAAATTAACAATTACAAGTACCTTACCTGGTTTTAAATTTTGTAAGCACTTTCTTCCCCCATTCTATTTGTGCAGAATCTTAACATGTGCCTATATTTAAGTCATTATTCCCTATTCTAGTCAGTACTAATCTTAATTAATCTTAATCTTAATCCAGTACACTTTTTTTAACCCACAGTAACTCACAATAGAATGATAAATTTATAAAGTAACTGTATAGGTGAATAAATGCCACACAGGGTAAATTAGTTTAGATTAGCATAAAGGTGAAAGTTACTTTCTCCTTCATATAAAATGTGCTGCTGCCACACCACTCTTCTATACAAAGGCTTATCAAGCTTGCATCATACTTGTTAATGTCCCATTGGCCAAAGCCAGTCATATAGCCAAATGCAGAGTCAGGTAGAGGAATGACAAGAATATGAATACTCAGGTATGGTTTATTGGGAGCCACTGATTTAACAGTTAACCACGCAAGCTCCCTCCTAAATCCCCAACCCACGTTTCCAACAGCTACAAAGAATTTGCTCCTATAAACCTCACAGACACCTCAAATTTATGATTCCCAAGATCACTCTCATTCTTCCCCATCTTAAACAGTGAACCTGAGGACTACCTTACCTCAGAAATTTGTTTTTGAATCCAGCTTCTCTTCTCCAAACCCACTTGACTTAATTCAAGTCTTCATCATTTGTCCATTCTCTAACAAACAGTGTCATCCTCCACATAACCAGTATAATAATAGCACAACCTTGCCTATAAACTGTTGTTTATAGGATTAAGTCCTTGTCAAAGATGTACAGTGGGTTGAATGGGAACCCTCCAAAAATGATATCCTCCCAGGATCTGTGAATGTGATCTTATTTGGTAAGAGGGTCTTTGCAGGTGTTAATTGAGGATCTCAAGGTGGTTCTAAATCCCATGACACGTTTCCTTCTAAGATAGACAGGAGAAGACTGAGACACATAGAGAAGAAGGCAATGTGAAGACAGAAGTAGAAGTTCAAGTAATGAATCTACAAGCCAAGGAACACCAAGGATTGCTGGCAACCCACCACAAGCTAGGAAAGAAGCATGAAATGACTTCTCCCTCAGAGCATCCAGAAAAAGTCAACTTTCCCAACACCTTGAATTTGGAGTTCTGACCTCTGGAACTATCCAAGAATGAGTTTCTGCTGCCTTAAGCCACCAAGTTTGTGATAATTTGTTACAACAGCCCTGAGAAGCTAATGGAAGATCCTTTATCACTGCATCTCTATTTTCCATCTCTCTTTTTTTCCTTATCTTCTGCTACTCCCTACTGTATATTCTCCATGCATACAGATCCCTTCTCCCTTCTGGGATTTCTCATGAAATGCTCTTCTCCCCCTCCTGCCTCTCAAACTTCTATTTTTCCATTAAGACCTATTTGAAATGTCTATCCTCTATGAACTTTTATCTGCTTTCATATTATGAAACTGTTCTGTCTTCCAGTGTGATCTATCCTCCTGGTTCCACATATTTTGGTCAGGTATCTACTATAAATCATTTAATATTTGTTCAACCCAACATGGTATATTTAATTCTCTGTTTAAAAAAAATTTTTTAGGGGCACCTGGGTGGTTCAGTGGGTTAAGCCACTGCCTTCGGCTCAGGTCATGATCTCTGGGTTCTGGGATCGAGTCCCGCATCGGGCTCTCTGCTCAGCGGGGGCCTGTGCTTCCCTTCCTCTCTCTCTGCCTGCCTCTCTGCCTACCTGTGATCTCTGTCTGTCAAATAAATAAATAAAATCTTTAAAAAAAAAAAATTTTTTTTACATTAAAGCACATTTCCTTGCTCTTTTATCTTTTTCTTTCAATTTAGAAATTGAAACAACTCTGATCAATAAGCCTTCCTGCATTCATAATTATATTAAAGAATAATAAGTACATAGCAGGCAAATTTTTTTAAATTTCAAAGATACCCAGGTGAACATCATGACCAATGAAGGTAGAAAAATAAGCTTCATATGATAAACCAGACAAGTATTGTATGATATTACTCATATGTGGAATCTAAAAAAGTCAAACATGTAAAAAAAAAAAAAAAAAGGAGAGAGAGAATATGTGTAAAACAGCAGTTACCAGGGGAAGCAAGATAGGGGATAAGATTGATGGTGTTTAAGGGTATAAACTTGTAACAAATACTAAAATAGCCACAGAGATATGCAAAATTTATTAAACTTAGACTGTAATATTGTGTTACAAGTAAGTAACAATAAATATCACTACAACCACAACCATATTATGGTATGTTATGATATCAAAGTAACATGATGTATCCCTTTAATTTACACAATGTTGATGTCAAATTTACCCAATAAAAGAGAAAAAAAAGAGAAAAATACACTACAATATTATGCCATAAGTTTTTTAGATATATTTTTTAAATATTTTATTTATTTATTTGACAGACAGAGATCACAAGTAGGCAGGGAAGCAGGCAGAGAGAGAGGAGGAAGCAGGCTCCCCGCTGAGCAGAGAGCCCATTGCGGGGCTCGATCCCAGGACCCTGGGATCATGACCTGAGCCGAAGGCAGCGGCTTAACCCACTGAGCCACCCAGGTGCCCCAAGTTTTTTAGATATTGTTTTCTTCTTAAAAATATTTTATCTCAGAAGAAAAATTAGCAATAATTAAAGTATCTTGCTGAAGAACACTTTGTTGATAAAATAAGTTGATTGGCTTTTAACTATTTCAAACTATTTTCTCTAATTTAGAAACTCAAATGTAGTTGAATATGGACAGATTGAATATTTTTAAAATACCTTGAATCTTTATAAGGTAATTTTCCTACAAATACCTTAAACTATCAAAGGCTGAGTTAGATATTGAGGATACAAAATAATGTAAGGACATCCCTTTCCTCAAAGAGAGTTTACAGTCTAGCTAGGGAGACAGAATATTTATACTAAAGTACAAATGACAACATAAGATACCACTGATTGAGTATAACAAACAACAAAATTTATTTAAGAAATCACAAATACTCTTAAATGTTATACGATACTGTTTATATTCAATAATAATCCACAATTAGTATTAATATTCAAAGTGTAAATCTATTAATAATCAGAACAAAAGGCGTAAAAAATTGGGGGAAAATTCCACAATGAATAATTCGGTTTTTAATTAAAGAACTAATATAAAAGGAGGGTCCAAGCTAAATTCAGCAATACCTTAAAAGGATCGTACACCATCCATGATCAAGTGGATTTATCCCAGGGATGCAACCAATATCCACAAACTAGTCAATATGATAGATCACATTAACAAAATACATAATAAAAATCATACAATCATCTCAATAGATACAAGGAAAAAGCACTTAACAAAATTCAACATTCATTAATGACAAAAACTCTCAACGAAGTAGGGATAGAGGGAATGCTCCTCAACATAACAAAGGCCATCTGTGACAAGTCCAGAGCTAACATCATTCTCAGTGGTGAAAACCTAAAAGCTTTTCCTCTAAGATTAGGAGTAAGACAAGGATGCCCACTCTCACCACTTTGATTCAACATGGTATTTTGGAAGTCCTAACTAGAACAATTAGGCAAGAAAAAGAAATAAAATGCATCCAAATTGGAAAGGAAGAGGAAAAACTCTCACTATTTGCAGATACAATAATATTATATAGAATACCCTAAATACTCCGTCAAAAAACTGTTAGAACTAATACATTTAATAAGGTTACAGGATACAAAGTCAATACACAAAAACCTGCTGTATTTAAACACACTGGTATAATGAATTATTAGAAAGGGAAACTAAGAAAACAATTGCATTTCAATTGTATCAAAAGGAATAAAATAACTAGGAATAAATCTAACCAAGATGGTGAAAGACTTTCAATTATTCAATTATTGAAAATTACAAGGGGTACCTGGGTAGCTCAGTGGGTTAAGACTCTGCCTTTGGCTCAGGTCATGATCTCAGGGTCATGGGATCGAGCTCCACATCGAGCTCCACGTCGGGCTCTCTTCTCAGCAAACTCTATCAAAATTCCAATGGCATTTCCACAGAAATAGGACTAATAAATAATCCTAAAATTTGTATGGAATCACAAAAGACCCCAAATAGCCAAAACAATCTTGAGAAAGAAAAACAAAGCTGGAGGCATCATGTTCCCTGATTTCAAACTATATTGCAAAGCTACCATAATTTAAAAAGTATGGTATTGGCATAAAATAAGTCAAGCAGAGAGAGTCAATTATCACATGGTTTCACTTGATTGTGGAGCATAAGGAATAACATGGAGGACACTGGGAGATGAAGAGCAGAAGTGAGTTGGGGAAAATCAGAGGGAGAGACAAACCATGAGAGGCTGTGGACTGTAAGAAACAAACTGAGGGTTTTGGAAGGGAGGGGTGTGGGGGGTTGGGTGAGCCTGGCGGTGGGTATTAAGGAGGGCACGGATTGCAAGGAGCACTGGGTGAGGTACATAAACAATGAATTTTAGAACACACACACACAAAAATCAAATTAAATTAAATTAAAAATAAAACACCAGACATATAGATTAATAGAACAAAATAGAGAGCTGAGAAATAAACCCATGTGTATATGGTCAATTAATTTGCGAAAAATGAACCAAGAATATACTGTAGGGAAGGACAGTCTCTTTGATAAATGACATTGGGAAAACAGGAAAGCCACATATAAAAGAATGAAACTTGGCAACTGTCTCACACCATTCACAAAAATTACCTAAAAATGGATTAAAGATTTGAATGTAAAACCTGAAACCATAAAACTCTTAGAAGAGGGGGGCGGAGTCAAGATGGTGGAGAAGTAGCAGGCTGAGACTACTTCAGCTAGCCAGAGATCAGCTAGATAGCTTATCTAAAGATTGCAAACACCTGAAAATCCATCGGCAGATGGAAGAGAAGAAGAACAGCAATTCTGGAAACAGAAAAACAACCACTTTCTGAAAGGTAGGACCGGCGGAGAAGTGAATCCAAAGCGACCGGAAGATAGACCCCGGGGGGAGGGGCCGGCTCCCGGCAAGCGGCGGAGCAACCGCGCACAAAATCAGGACTTTTAAAAGTCTGTTCTGCTGAGGGACATCGCTCCAGAGGCTAAACCGGGGCGAAGCCCATGCGGGGTCAGCGTGGCCTCAGGTCCCGCAGGGTCACAGAAGGATCAGGGGTGTCTGAGTGTCGCAGAGCTTGCGGGTATTGGAATGGGAAAGCTGGCTACAGAGACAGAGCCGACAGTAAGCTCACAGCTCGGTGTTACCTTGAACCGGTCGCAGGATCGGTGAGCTCGGAGCGCGGCCGGAGGTCAGGCAGACGGGAGTAACTGGGCGCGGTTCTCTGAGGGCACACTGAGGAGTGGGGCCCTGGCTCTCGGCTCCTCCAGGCTGGAGACCAGGAGGCTGCCATTTGTATTCCCGAACTCCGGAACTCTACGGAAAGCGCTCAGGGAACAAAAGCTCCTGAAAGCAAACCCGAGCAGATTACTCACCCCAGCCCCTGTTAAGGGTGGTGCAATTCCGCCTGGGGCAAAGACACTTGAGAATCACTACAACAGGCCCCTCCCCCAGAAGATCAACAAGAAATCCAGCCGAGACCAAGTTCACCTACCAAGGAGTGCGGTTTCAATACCAAGGAGAGCAGCAGAATTCCAGAGGAGGAGAAAGCAAAGCACAGAACTCATGGCTTTTTTCCCTGTGATTTTTTTTAGTCTTGCAGTTAATTTGAGTTTTTTCTTTTTCATTTTTTGGGTTTTTTTCCTCGCCTTCTGGTAAAAATTTTTTTTAACTTTTACCTTTTTCTTTTTTAACATTTTTTAACTAGTTTATCCAATATATATATTTTCTTTTTAATATTTTTCTTATTTGTTTTCTTTTTTATTATTCTTTTCTTTTCTTTTTTCTTTTATTTTCTTTCTTCCTTTTTGAACCTCTTTTTATCCCCTTTCTCCCCCCTCACGATTTGGGATCTCTTCTAATTTGGTTAAAGCATATTTTCCTGGGGTTGTTGCCACCCTTTTAGTATTTTACTTGCTCCTTCATATACTCTTATCTGGACAAAATGACAAGACGTAAAAATTCACCACAAAAAAAAGAACAAGAGGCAGTACCGAAGGCTAGGGACCTAATCAATACAGACATTGGTAATATGTCAGATCTAGAGTTCAGAATGACAATTCTCAAGTTTCTAGCCAGGCTCGAAAAAGGCAAGGAAGATATTAGAGAAACTCTCTCGGGAGATATAAAAGCCCTTTCTGGAGAAATAAAAGAACTAAAATCTAACCAAGTTGAAATAAAAAATGGTATTAATGAGGTGCAATCAAAAATGGAGGCTCTCACTGCTAGGATAAATGAGGCAGAAGAAAGAATTAGTGATATAGAAGACCAAATGACAGAGAATAAAAAAGCTGAGCAAAAGAGGGACAAACAGCTACTGGACCACGAGGTGAGAATTTGAGAGATAAGTGACACCATAAGATGAAACAACATTAGAATAATTGGGATTCCAGAAGAAGAAGAAAGAGAGAGGGGAGCAGAAGGTATACTGGAGAGAATTATTGGGGAGAATTTCCCCAATATGGCAAAGGGAACGAGCATCAAAATTCAGGAGGTTCAGAGAATGCCCCTCAAAATCAATAAGAATAGGCCCACACCCCGTCACCTAATAGTAAAATTTACAAGTCTCAATGACAAAGAGAAAATCCTGAAAGCAGCCAGGGAAAAGAAGTCTGTAACATACAAGGGTAAAAATATTAGGTTGGCAGCTGACTTATCCACAGAGACCTGGCAGGCCAGAAAGAGCTGGCATGATATTTTCAGAGCACTAAACGAGAAAAACATGCAGCCAAGAATACTATATCCAGCTAGGCTATCATTGAAAATAGAAGGAGAGATTAAAAGCTTCCAGGACAAACAAAAACTGAAAGAATTTGCAAACACCAAACCAGCTCTACAGGAAATATTGAAAGGGGTCCTCTAAGCAAAGAGAGAGCCTACAAGGGGTAGATCAGAAAGGAACAGAGACCATATACAGTCACCTTACAGGCAATACAATGGCCCTAAATTCATATCTCTCAATAGTTACCCTGAATGTGAATGGGCTAAATGCCCCTGTCAAAAGACACAGGGTATCAGAATGGATAAAAAAACAAAACCCATCTATATGTTGCCTACAAGAAACTCATTTTTAAGCCCGAAGACACCTCCAGATTTAAAGTAAGGGGGTGGAAAAGAATTTACCATGCTAATGGACATCAGAAGAAAGCAGAAGTGGCAATGCTTATATCAGATCAATTAGATTTTAAGCCAAAGACTATAATAAGAGATGAGGAAGGACACTATATCATACTCAAAGGGTCTGTCCAACAAGAAGATTTAACAATTTTAAATATCTATGCCCCCAACGTGGGAGCAGCCAACTATATAAACCAATTAATAACAAAATCAAAGAAACACATCAACAATAATACAATAATAGTAGGGGACTTTAACACTCCCCTCACTGAAATGGACAGATCATCCAAGCAAAAGATCAGCAAGGAAATAAAGGCCTTAAACGACACACTGGACCAGATGGACATCACAGATATATTCAGAACATTTCATCCCAAAGCAACAGAATACACATTCTTCTCTAGTGCACATGGAACATTCTCCAGAATAGATCACATCCTCCGTCCTAAAATCAGGACTCAACCAGTATCAAAAGATTGGGATCATTCCCTGCATATTTTCAGACCACAATGCTCTAAAGCTAGAACTCAACCACAAAAGGAAGTTTGGAAAGAACCCAAATACATGGAGACTAAACAGCAATCTTCTAAAGAATGAATGGGTCAAACGGGAAATTAAAGAAGAATTGAAAAAAATCATGGAAACAAATGATAATGAAAATACAACGGTTCAAAATCTGTGGGACACAACAAAGGCAGTCCTGAGAGGAAAATATATAGTGGTACAAGCCTTTCTCAAGAAACAAGAAAGGTCTCATGTACACAACCTAACCCTACACCTAAAGGAGCTGGAGAAAGAACAAGAAAGAAACCCTAAGCCAAGCAGGAGAAGAGAAATCATAAAGATCAGAGCAGAAATCAATGAAATAGAAACCAAAAAGACAATAGAGCAAATCAACGAAACTAGGGGCTGGTTCTTTGAAAGAATTAATAAAATTGATAAACCCCTGGCCCGACTAATCAAAAAGAAAAGAGAAAGGACCCAAATAAAATCATGAATGAAAGAGGAGAGATCACAACTAACACCAAAGAAATACAAACTATTATAAGAACATACTATGAGCAACTCTACGCCAACAAATTTGACAATCTGGAAGAAATGGATGCATTCCTAGAAACATATAAACTACCACAACTGAACCAGGAAGAAGTAGAAAGCCTGAACAGACCCATAACCAGTAAGGAGATTGAAACAGTCATTAAAAATCTCCAAACACAGGGCGCCTGGGTGGCTCAGTGGGTTGAGCTGCTGCCTTCGGCTCAGGTCATGATCTCAGGGTCCTGGGATTGAGTCCCGCATCGGGCTCTCTGCTCGGCAGGGAGCCTGCTTCCTCCTCTCTCTCTCTCTCTGCCTGCCTCTCTGCCTACTTGTGATCTCTCTCTGTCAAATAAATAAATAAAATCTTTAAAAAAAAAAAAATCTCCAAACAAAAGCCCAGGGCCAGACGACTTCCCGGGGGAATTCTACGAAACATTTGAAACTGTTCCAAAAAATAGAAATGGAAGGAAAACTTCCAAACTCATTTTATGAGGCCAGCATCACCTTGATCCCAAAACCAGACAAGGATCCCATCAAAAAAGAGAGCTATAGACCAATATCCTTGATGAGCACAGATGCAAAAATTCTCACCAAAATACTAGCCAATAGGATTCAACAGTACATTAAAAGGATTATTCACCACGACCAAGTGGGATTTATTCCAGGGCTGCAAGGTTGGTTCAACATCCGCAAATCAGTCAATGTGATACAACACATCAATAAAAGAAAGAACAAGAACCATATGATACTCTCAATAGATGCTGAAAAAGCATTTGACAAAGTGAAGCATCCCTTCCTGATCAAAACTCTTCAAAGTGTAGGGATAGAGGGTACATACCTCAATATCATCAAAGCCATCTATGAAAAACCCACCCCAAACATCATTCTCAATGGAGAAAAACTGAAAGCTTTTCCGCTAAGGTCAGGAACACGGCAGGGATGTCCATTATCACCACTATATTCAACATAGTACTAGAGGTCCTAGCTTCAGCAATCAGACAACAAAAGGAAATTAAAGGCATCCAAATCGGCAAAGAAGAAGTCAAATTATCACTCTTCACAGATGATATGATACTATATGTGGAAAACCCAAAAGACTGCACTCCAAAACTGCTAGAACTTATACAGGAATTCAGTAAAGTGTCAGGATATAAAATCAATGCACAGAAATCAGTTGCATTATCTACACCAACAGCAACACAGAAGAAAGAGATATTAAGGAGTCAATCCCATTTACAATTGCACCCAAAACCATAATATACCTAGGAATAAACCTAACCAAAGAGACACAGAATCTATACTCAGAAAACTATAAAGTACTCATGAAAGAAATTGAGGAAGACACAAAGAAATGGAAAAATGTTCCATGCTCCTGGATTGGAAGAATAAATATTGTGAAAATGTCTATGCTACCTAAAGCAATCTACACTTTTAATGCAATTCCTATCAAAGTACCATCCATCTTTTTCAAAGAAATGGAACAAATAATTCTAAAATTTATATGGAACCAGAAAAGACCTCGAATAACCAAAGGGATATTGAAAAAGAAAGCCAACGTTGGTGGCATCACAATTCTGGACTTCAAGCTCTATTACAAAGCTGTCATCATCAAGACAGCATGGTACTGGCACAAAAACAGACACATAGATCAATGGAACAGAATAGAGAGCCCAGAAATAGACCCTCAACTCTACGGTCAACTAATCTTTGACAAAGCAGGAAAGAATGTCCAATGGAAAAAAGACAGCCTCTTCAATAAATGGTGCTGGGAAAATTGGACAGCCACATGCAGAAAAATGAAATTGGACCATTTCCTTACACCACACACAAAAATAGACTCAAAATGGATCAAGGACCTCAATGTGTGAAAGGAATCCATCAAAATCCTTGAGGAGAACACAGGCAGCAACCTCTTCGACCTCTGCCGCAGCAACATCTTCCTAGGAACAACGTCAAAGGCAAGGGAAGCAAGGGCAAAAATGAACTATTGGTATTTCATCAAGATCAAAAGCTTTTGCACAGCAAAGGAAACAGTTAACAAAATCAAAAGACAACTGACAGAATGGGAGAAGATATTTGCAAATGACATATCAGATAAAGGACTAGTGTCCAGAATCTATAAAGAACTTAGCAAACTCAACACCCAAAGAACAAATAATCCAATCAAGAAATGGGCAGAGGACATGAACAGACATTTCTGCAAAGAAGACATCCAGATGGCCAACAGACACATGAAAAAGTGCTCCATATCACTTGACATCAGGGAAATACAAATCAAAACCACAATGAGATATCACCTCACACCAGTCAGAATGGCTAAAATAAACAAGTCATGAAATGACAGATGCTGGCGAGGATGTGGAGAAAGGGGAACCCTCCTACACTGTTGGTGGGAATGCAAACTGGTGCAGCCACTCTGGAAAACAGCATGGAGGTTCCTCAAAATGTTGAAAATAGAACTGCCCTATGACCCAGCAATTGCACTATTGGGTATTTACCCTAAAGATACAAACGTAGTGATCCAAAGGGGCACGTGCACCCAAATGTTTATAGCAGCAATGTCCACAATAGCCAAACTATGGAAAAAACCTAGATATCCATCAACAGATGAATGGATCAAGAAGATGTGGTATATATACACAATGGAATACTATGCAGCCATCAAAAGAAATGAAATCTTGCCATTCGTGACAACATGGATGGAACTAGAGCGTATCATGCTTAGTGAAATAAGTCAAGCAGAGAAAGACAACTATCATATGATCTCCCTGATATGAGGAAGTGGTGATGCAATATGGGGGCTTAAGTGGGTAGGAGAAGAATCAATGAAACAAGATGTGATTGGGAGGGAGACAAACCATAAGTGACTCTTAATCTCACAAAACAAACTGAGGGTTGCTGGGGGGAGGGGGTTTGGGAGAAGAGGGTGGGATTATGGACATTGGGGAGGGTATGTGCTTTGGTGAGTGCTGTGAAGTGTGTAAACCTGGTGATTCACAGACCTGTACCCCTGGGGATAAAAATATATGTTTATAAAAAATAAAAAATTTAAAAAAAAAAACAAAACTCCTAGAAGAAAACATAGATGGTAAGCTCCCTGACATAGGTCTTGGTGATAGTTTTTTCTTATCTGATACGAAAAGCAAAAGCAAGAAAAGTGAAAATAAACTAGTGCGACTATATCAGACTAAAGAGCTTCTGCAGAGCAAAGGAAATCATCGAGAAAATGAAAAAGCATCTTACTGAGTGGGAGACAATATCTGCAAATCATATAACTAATAAGGGGCTAATAATCAAAATTTATATAGAATTCATATCACCAAACAGCAAAACAAAACAAAACAACCCCACAAAAAATCCAATATTTATAAATGGGCAGAAGATATTTTTCTGAAGAGATACAGATGGCCAACAGGTACATGAAAAGGTGTTCAACTTCATTAATTATCAGGGAAATGCAAACCAACACCACAATTAGATATCATCTCACACCTGTTAGAATGGTGGCTAACAACAAGAAATAGCAAATGTTGGGGGAAGGAGGGTTGGGAGAAGGGGGTAGGGTTATGGACATTGGGGAGGGTATGTGCTTTGGTGAGTGCTGTGAAGTGTGTAAACCTGGCGATTCACAGACCTGTACCCCTGGGGATAAAAATATATGATATGTTTATAAAAAATTAAAAATTAAAAAAATAAAATTAAAAAAAATAAAATAAAACATTATAGAAAAAAAAAAGAAATAACAAATGTTGGCAGGGATGTGAAGAAAAGAGAACTCTTATACGCTGTTGGTGGGAATGTAAATTAGTGCAGCCACTATGAAAACAGTAAGGAGATTCCTTAAAAAAATTAAAAACAGAACCACCATGGAGTACCTGTGTGACTCAGTCAGTTAAATGTCTGACTTTGGCTCAAGTCATGATCTCAGGGTCTTAGAATCAAGCCTCCTGTTCTTCTCCATGCTCAGTGGGGAGCCTTCTCGCCTCTCCCCTACTCTTAGCCCCTCCCCACCACTTGTGCTCTCTCTCACCCACACACCCATTCTCCCTCTCTCTCAAATAAATAAAATCTTAATAAATAAATAGAACTACCATATGATCCACTAACTCCACTTCTGGTATTTACTCAAAGAAAATAAAAACACTAATTTGAAAAGATGCATCTCTGTATTCACAAGTATTATTTTCAATAGCCAAGATATAGAAACAACCAAAGTGTCTGTTGATTAATGAATGGATAAAGAAAACGTGGTATATACATACAATGGAATATTATTCAGCCATAGAAAAGAATGAAATCTTGTCATCAGCAACAACATGGATGGACATTGAGGGCATTATGCTAAGTGATAGAAGTCAAACAGAGAGATACTGTTATGATCTCACTTATATGTGAAATCTTAAAAACAATAAACAAAAACACCAAGCTCATAGATACAGTGAACAAGTTGGTGTTTGCCAGAGGTGAGAGGAATGCGTGAATAGGATCAAAAGGTACAAACTTCTAGTTTTTTTTAATATATATTTAATATTTATATATATATGGCCACTTAATATTTTGGTCACCGGAATGTAAGCACACATAACATACGCCACAGCTGAGCAGAAGCTTTATGAAAAAGCATCAGGAGCTACTTTCAGGTTTTTGATCTTTCCCTCTTCCATAAGAATGGGAATGTCCCATATAGGTATTTCCCCTTTAATCTGAGTCCCAGAATGAGAAGACACTTTGAACAGAGCCAAAGCTGGCCACGGGCTACATGCCCCATAAATGAGCAATAAAAGTTTTGGTGTTGTAAGTCTGTAAGATTTTCTTATTACAGCAGAGTTGACTAATACAGAAACACTACCTAGATGTAGGGTGCGGCTCTATAATCCTGTCTTTAGCATCAGATAATGGGTGGCATGGAAACTGTTATGTAGAGCTAGAAAAATAGTGATCCTTATTATGTAGAGATCAGGTATTTGGTGAATGAAATTGCCACCTGCAATTACTTGAACGACAGGTAATAAACTTAATAAATTTATGGCTTTGGGTGAAGAGAAACAAATGGTTGTACAAATAAAATACACTTGAAAATGAGAGATCTAGTCTAATCTCCCTAATTTTATAAATAGTGCCCTTTTCTGCATCCCTTCCTGTGCCTTCTTAGTGCCTGTCATCAGCTCTTGTGCCCTCATGCAACACCCCACCCCCATGGTGGTGCCCCACTCCCACCTGCCTCTACTACCATAATATACTGTGCTTAAATGAGTCTCCACTTTGTGGAGAATGAGGAATTCAGGCTAAAGAATTGCATGAAATTGTGATTTTGAACTCACAAGTTGATGATAATCATTGAGTGAAAAATATAGAGAAGAAAATTTGATTCTTAATTCTTCCCCATGTTAATATTTTAGAAGAATGTGATGATGAGTGAGAATAAGCAAATACTCTCAAAATCATGCTGTATTATACACAACTTCCTGTGGGACACAAGGGTTCAATTTTAAAAATTACTCTTCTTGAAAACTAAATAGTATGTTGTTTTCCACAAGAACCACTGACTAGAGGTTTTCATCTGGAAAGCACTTCACTCACTAGTATAAAAATTTAAGGGGCACCTGGGTGGCTCAGTGGGTTAAGCATCTGCCTTCAGCTAAGGTCATGATCTCAGGGTCCTGGGATCGAGTGCTGCCTGGGATCATGCCCTACATCAGGCTCTCTGCTCAGCAGGGAGCCTGCTTCCGGCCCCTCCTCTACTTGCCTCTCTGCCTACTTGTGATCTCTGTCTGTCAAATAAATAAATAAATAAGATCTTTTAAAAAGTTTAAGAACACATCAACTGACAATGTTCCCTGCTTTCTGAAGAGTTCCCTCTGTTCCTTTTGAAACACACAAGTAATTGCCAAGTTAACTGATCTCACATTTTTACTTTAATTAAATGACACAACACTTAATTCCTCCAGATCCCTATCACGATATATTTTAGAATTGCCTATGATAAAAGCGGTAAGTCTTATATAATCATCCCACTGTCTGTAATACTTTTCAAATATATTTTTATTGATATGCAATCAGCATACCAATTCCTTTCTACCAAAGTTTCCCGGTTCCTGTTAATGTTCCTATAAAACAAAGATACTACTTCTTCCAGATTTCATAAACATAACAATCTGTTCTCTGATTAATGTGAACCATTTTTCTATTGAATCTTTAATTCAAGTTTAGGAGACAACAGACTTCAGTAATCTGACAACCTTAGATGGTTATAAAGTTCACTATTTTTTCCTTTGCTCTGTTAAAGTACCCCAAATTTAGGTTGGAGAGTACCTAGAGAGTAATCCCTTGGAGACTGCTGTTATTGTAAGGAGGTGTGTTACAAAGACACAGTCCCTGTTTCAGTTAGGGTTCGACCAGGGATGCAGAACCACTGTGAGAGATGTGAATAAGGGAGTTACCAAAGGAGACCTTACACAATCTGGGGAGAAGCTGAGAAACACAGGTCCAGAAGCAAGCACCTAAAGGATCAAAGTCGCTAAGACCACAAAGGAGTTCTACTAAAGCCTATGGAATGCTGTTGGCTGTGCATTTGGTGATGGGTCTAAAGTTACCGCAGGGCAGACAGGAAGGAAGGAGAGCTGGGAGCAAAGTAGGCAGAGTAAGGACAAACCTGTGAGAACAAACTGGTACCATTTTGTCTGTTTCTCATTCCAAACCTTTATTATGTGGTTGGCCCAAGAGTCAAACTAAGAGAGATCCGGTTAAGTTGGAGAAGCTGAGGGCCCAGCTGCTGCCCCACCACATGAAGGATCCTATCAACAGATTAGTGACAAGTCTGAGTTGCACCCGGGGTCCCGCACTGACCTTACAAATGTTAAGGCCTTTGCCTAACTCCACTGCTCTCTAAACCTCAGGCAGATTTCTCATGTGACGAGTCCTAACCAGGAACCAGATGGAGAAGAGAAGTCTGGCAAACACAGTTGACACAAGGTAAATTACACAGTGCCCAGAAGTCCCTTCATGTAAATTAACCCTAAGATGGATTTAAGCCTCTCAGAGATCACATATATTCATTCAATAATAAAGCCTATCATAGTACAGAATCTTAATTACTGCGTTTATTTGCAAAATGTTCTCCAAACTTCTTTTTAACTACCAGCAAAGAGGTATTTATTTTGCTGTTACTAAGTTAAACATAAATGTAAAGCAACATTCAACATCTTATCAGTTTGATTTTTAAATGGAAGAAATCTACTTAATGCTTCTCTATTTCCACCCAACTGCCCTCTACCATCCCTGCTCTCCTCACACTATCTTCTTTCTGCTTCTCTTGTGTCAAAAAGTATTTAAACTCCAAATCTAAAGCCTTCCTTCTTGCTCCTCCCTGCAATGTGGCCTTTTGTCAAAGTCACCAAGTCCATCTGTCAGAGTTGTGTAAATCTGAACTATAATTACAAAGATGAATTAAGTTCAACTTCTTTTTTACAGAGTTCTCTGTCCAGTGTAAATTAAAATATGAGCTATGTCACCAAATTCTATATCCTTGTCAACGCAACTCAGCTGATACTGGTAATATCCCTACTACACTCTTGGAGTCCCTACAGATGTCTCTGCTTTCATCAAAGAATTTCTCCTAGGAGAGTAGCAAGCTCAGCTTCATCTCAATTTGGTCCCCAGGGACACGCTCTTCTATTCAGTAGTGGCACTGAGCTTCCACTTGCCAGAAGCATTAAAATTGAGTCAAAGTACTTCGTTGACATAATAGAATCTTCTGGAAATCACAGCTTTTTCAACCATGTACCCCTCACTTTGGGATTTTTGGTCCGGGTTACTTCCCAGTAGTAATGTTTGCTAATAAGTTAAGTGACATATTATCCCCATGACATGGTTTAAAGTCACCAGGAATTGGGGCAGAAGATCCAAATGTTGGTTCTAGCACAAGTCTCAGTGAGAAGGTAAAATCTACATTATCAGGGCATATTGTGAATTGCCAGTTAAATAATAGACATCATATTCTCACCCATAATGACCTCTGACTAGTCCATTACCCACCTCCTTGGTAAGGAAATACCTTCTCTTCCTTGCACTGGGCCATACATTTGGGTAATGGAGTGCTTGTAGGACTGTGGAGTCATTTCAGGGGCCACCTCACACCACACAGAGCCACTATTCCCTTTCCCACAGGCCCTGCAATGGACCTGCTTTGCCATGTCTCATAGTTCTCTGAGGTGGGAGGTCTTTCCACATCAATGGTAAAGGCTTTTTTTTTTCTTCTCCCCCTTTTACAGGGTACATGGTATCCCTCCATGTAGTCCAACCTTATATTACCCAGGATTAGAAAGGCACCATAAAAAGATTAATGCAAAAATATTATATTTTATGTGACATAAATTCTTATTAACATAGAACATGCTTTTTTCCTTCTCTCTAGGTTTTATTTCATGTCACTCATGGTCAACTATTTGCTTTTCATTCCAATCATATTCCTAAGGTAAGATCAATTATTTGACATCACTTTCCTGACCTTTTTTTAAAAGTTACTTGTAATAAAGTTAATACTACAAATATAATAAAGTTATAATAAAAGACAAACACATAAATATAGTTTAATGAAAACTAAAGCTAATGTCTGCTATATTTACATATAGATTACAAAGAAATAAATACATAGAAATTATTTCCATCATAAATAGCAGTTGCTAGGTTTAGAAAATATTTTGTGCATGTAGGGATTACTGAAGCACTAAAGATTTCAGTTTTCTTCCCTCTCTTCCTCAATGCTGACCTTATTCACATCCCTAGTGAGCAGACAAAAGTCAATTCAGACTCAGAAAGGCATTGATCAGTAGATTACACAAAATAAAAAATCTCAACTTTTATTTTTAAATGTTAAATTTACTACAGGCTGATCAAGAAAATTAAAATGACTTCTTTAAACATGCAATATTTAAAATTGGAAAATTTTGGCTTATAACTAATACTTTTTTAAGTTGCAAAAGCATTTCATGAAGATGTTGCCTGTTTCAAATACTGAATAAGATCTTCTCTCTCACTCTTCTTTTTAAGACCAGCAAAGACCATTTTAGTTCCAGGGATATATTTCTTTGGGTTCTCCAAATATTCCATCAGAGTTTCCTCTCCCCAGATAACACCTATAAAGGTGAAAATAAGTTTTAAGTTTGTGTAGTTATATTTGTAAGGCTTACTTTCTAATGTGACCTATCTATGTGAACAAAAGATTACTCTTGGATTCAAAAGGAAGACTCTCATTATTGGAAATACTTACAATTTTTGACCTATAAGAGAATTCCAAAATTAGTCTTTGGTGCTCTACTCTTCCAGTTCCCTATATAAATCTAATATCCACATGCTGTTCAGCATGACACAAAGTACACCAATAAACTGCCAACCTAGACATGTTGGACCTAAACAGTACCCCATCCTCCTACAATCACAGAGTTCCTTCTAGAAGAGATCTTGGAAATTAATCCAACCCCTCATTTTTCAGATGAGTAAATGATCCAAACAGAGGAGAATAATTTGCCCTAAGAGAAAAGATGACTTAAAGTCAAGAATCTGTGACTAACTCGTATTTTCATGTTTTTTCTTCCAATAATTGCATGTTGCCTCTGTCCAAATCTCTGTCAAAAAGCTATGATTTCAGGAAACTAGTTTTACAATGAGGGAAAGGTTGTCTCTTCCTTTTTTCCTTTCTAAAACCAGTCAAAAAGAATATGGACTGGGTGTGGTGAAAAAATAATGATACTGTTATGCTGAAAATAAATAAATGAAAAAATTAATAATTAAAATGAATGAATTATTTTTTAATCTGGAACCAAGATTTTATCTAGTTTATTTAAGAAATGAACAAGTTTGGAATGAGTTACAATTGAGCTGGATGTTTGTAAGTAACAGTGAAAAATAAACTATTACAGATTTTGCAAGTCAATTAAAAAAAAAAAAGAATATGGACAAAGAGAAACAAATGCTAACTCTACTTTTGATCAAATATTGAGAGAGCACCTATTACTTCAAACTTCATATAATCATAAAACTACCAAAAACATAAAACCTGGACCACAGTAAGAGGACACCTGTCACTAATGATCTCAAAAGAAGAAGAGTTCTCCAAAGTAGGTGATAAATTGCAAGGAGCAAATCATAGTCCTCTGGCCCCAAAAGAGTATAGTGTATATGAGCTGACTGTGAAAGTCTCCCTAAATTCAATTTGACAGTATGGAGGGTCAGGGGAGCCAGGATTAAAGAATAAACACAGACATGTCCCTTTAAAAGAAGCATTCTACCTTTTGATTTTCATTTGCATGGAGTATCTTTTTCCACCCTCCACTTTCAGGCTGTGTATGCCCTTGCATCTGAAGTGAGTCTCCTGTAGGCAACATATAAATAGGTCTTGATTTTTTTTATTCATTCAGTCACCCTATTGTGGGTGCCTTTTAGACCGCTAGGCCATCCTGATGGCTGTGGGTGCCTTTTAAATGGAGCATTTAGTCCATTTATATTTAAAGTAATTACTGATAGGTAATTACTTATGGCCATTTTGTTAACTGTTTTCTGATCGTTTTTGTAATTCTCTTCTATTCCTTCCTTCTCTTGCTCTCATCCCTAGTATTAAGATGGCTTTCTTTAGTGTTGCACTCAGATTCCTTTCTCTTTATTATTTTGTATAGCTATTATAGGTTTTTGATTTGTGGTTACCTTTAAATTCATACATAACAGCTTATATGCATAGCAATCTATATAAAGTTGATGGTTCCTTAAGGTTAAACACTCTAAAAGCACTAAACTTTTACTCCCCACTCCATGTTTTATGTATACAATGTCATATTTTATCTTTTTATTTTGTGTATCCCTTGGTTAGATGTAGATGCAACTGATTTTACTACTTTTGAACTTTAACCTCCATACCAGACTTAAAATTGATTAACCTACTGCATTAACTGTAAGGCAAAGGAAACAAAAGCGAAAATGAACTTTTGGGACCATATCAAGATGAAAGCTTCTGCACAGCAAAGGAAACAGCCAACAAAACAAAGAGGCAACCCACAGAATGGGAGAAGATATCTGCAAATGACACTACAGACAAGGGGCTGATATCCAAGATCTATAAAGAGCTCCTCAAACTCAACACACGCAAAACAGATAATCATGTCAAAAAATGGGCAGAAGACATAAACAGACACTTGTCCAAAGAAGACATACAAATGGCTAACAAACACATGAAAAAATGTTCATCATCATTAGCCATCAGGAAGATTCAAATCAAAACCATATTGAGATACCACCTTACACCAGTTAGAACAGCCAAAATTAACAAGACAGTAAACAACAAGTGCTGGGGAGGATGTGGAGAAAGGGGAACCCTCTTACACTATTGGTGGGGATGTAAGTTGGGGCAGCCACTGTGGAAAACAGTATGGAGATTCCTTAAGAAATTAAAAATAGAGCTTCCCTATGACCCTGCAATGGCACTACTGGGTATTTACCCCAAAGATACAGATGTAGTGAAAAGAAGGGCCATCTGTACACCAATGTTCATAGCAGAAATGACCACAGTCACCAAACTGTGGAAAGAACCAAGATGCCCTTCAACGGACGAATGAATAAAGAAGATATGGTCCATAGATACAATGGAGTATTATGTCTCCATCAGAAAGGCAAACACCCAAATTTGTATCAACGTGGATGGGACTGGAAGAGATTATGCTGAGTGAAATAAGCCAAGCAGAGGGAGTCAATTATCATATAGTTTCACTTACTTGTGGAACATAAGTAATAAGATGGAGAACATTGGGAGAAGGAATGAGAAGTGAGTTGGGGGAAATCGGAGGGGGAGACAAACCATAAGAGACTGTGGACTCCGAGAAACAAAGTGAGGGTTTTGGAGGAGAGGGGAGTCAGGGGGTGGGGGTGGGTGAGCCTGGTGGTGGGTATTATGGAGGGCATGTATTGCATGGAGCACTGGGTGTGGTGCATAAACAATGAATTTTGGAACACTGAAAAAAATAAAATTAAATAAAATAACTCTTTCCTTTTAACTGTGAAATTTTTTCCTTTCATAATTTTCTTACTTTTAGTTATGGCCTTTTCTTTCCAGTTAAAGAATTTCCTTTGATTTTTTTTATAAAGCTGGTTTTTGTTTGGGAAATTCTATCTCTCCTTCTAAATGATAACTTTTCTGGGCAGAACATTCTTGGTTGTAGGTTTTTTCCTTTCAGCACATTGAATACATTGAATACAGTTCTGGTCTGCAAAATTTCTCCTAAGAAAACAGCTAATAACCTTATAGTGTTTCCCATATACATAACTTTTCTTTTTTTCTTGCTGCTTTAAAAAAAATCTCTTTATCAGTACTTTTTGCCATTTCAATTATTATGTGTATGGGTGTGGACCTTCTTGGGTTCATCTTGTTAGGGTCTTATGTGCTTCCTGGATCTGAATGTTTCCTTCCCCAGATTTGGGAGGTTTTCAGCTATTATCTCTTCAAATAAGTTTTCTGCCCCCTTTCTCTCTCCTCTTTCTGGAATCCCTACAAAGCAAATGTTATTAGGTTTGATGATGTCACAGAGATCCCTTTACCTATTCTCATTTTTTGTTTTTCTTTCATCTTTTTGCTGTTCAGCTTCATGGCTTTCCATTATTCTGTCTTCCAGATAACTGTTAGTTCCTCTGCCTCCTCTAATATGCTCTTGATTTCCTTTAGTGTATTTATTTCAATTATTAAATTCTTCACTTCTGATTGATTCTTTTATATTTTATATCTTTGTTGAAGTTGAGGCTTGTAAAGCTAAGCCCCATTTATTTTCAAATCCAGGTGTTGTGGGGATTTGTCTTCCAGTTTGAGTCTCTTGTGCCAGGGTTGCCTGGTATAGATTCTGATCCTCTTGCTTCTCTGTGCTTGTGATGTTCCTCCTATTGTGTGATGGGGGGTTTGGTTCTCAATCATGTTTTCACCCCTTCTTTCACAACCTTTTTGATGTGGCCCTCTTTCTATGATTAGTCATGGGAGGTCTGTTCTGCCAGTCTTCTGTCATTTTCAGAGTTAGTCACATAGTATATTATCTCAGTGTGTCCACATGGATGAGGTGAACTCAGGATCCTCCCATCTTCCTAAGACTTCCTGAGTTTGGCCTTTTAAAATTCCACATATAAATGATATTATACAGTATTTTTTTTCTCAGTATTATTTCACTCAGCATAATACCTTCAAGGTTCATCCAAGTTTTGCAAATGGCTGGATTTCCTTCTTTCTCATTGCTGAATATCCCTTTTTATATATTTATCACATCTTTCTCCATTCATCTATTGACAAACACTTAGCTAGTTTCCATAACTTGGCTATTAAAAATAGTGCATCAGTGAACTTGGGATACATATATCTCTCCCAGATTCTATTTTTATTTCCTCTGAATACATACCCAGAGATGACATTACTGGATCATAGGATAGCTATTTTTAATTTTTAATAAATCTCCACACTGTTTTCCATAGTGGCTGCCCCAATTTACATTTTCACCACCAGTTCACAAGTGTTTCCTTTTCTCCACATCTTTGCCAACACTTGTTATTTCTTGTCTTTCTGATGAAAGCAATTCTAACAGGCATGAGGTGATATCTCACTGTGGTTTTGATTTGCATTTCTCTGACAATTAGTGATGCTGAACACCTCTTCATGTACCTGTGGTCAAATTATATGTTCTCTTTGGGAAAATATTCAGTTCCATTGCCGACTTTTTAATTGGTTCATCTTTTCTCTATTGCATTGTATCCATTCTTTATATATTTTGAACATCAACCCTTTATCAGATACATAATTCACAAATATTCTCTTCCATTCTATAGGCTGCTTTCTCATTTGTTGACTATTTATTTTGCTGTGGAGTAGCTTTTTAGTTTGATGTAGTCCCACTTAATGACTATTCTTGTTGCTTGTGCTTTTGATGTTAATATCCAGAAGATCTTTACAAAGAGTAATGTCAAGGAGCTTTTTCCCTATGTTTTCTCCTAGAAGTTTCACAGTTTCAAGTCTTGTATTTAATATACTTAAGTCTCTAATCCATTTCAAGTTAATTTTTATGAGTGGTGTAATATAGGGATTCAATTAGATTCTGCTACTTATTATGTCACCAGTAGAAAAAATAGTAATATTATATCCCCCAAATCAGTCACCAATAGTATTTAAACAATCTTAGAGAAGTTTTATTACTAATTCTTAGATATGGCTAAAGATAAGCCTTCTATTCAGCTTTTAATCTTTGAGAACAATCTACAATAAAAGATATATTTGTAATCCTTTTTTTTTAAAGATTTTATTTATTTGAGAGAGAAAGTGATCACAAGCAGGGGAGAAGAAGTAGAAGGAGAATCAGACAGCCCACTGAGCAGGGAGTCTGATGTGGGACTCCATCACAGGACTCTTGGATCATGACCTGAGCTGAAGGCAGATGCTTAACTGACTGAGCCACCCAGCTGTCCTGTAATCAGTTTGTTGGTTTTTTTTTTTTTTTAAGATTTTATTTATTTATTTGACAGAGAGATAAAGATCACAAGTAGGCAGAGAGGCAGGCAGAGCGGGTGGGGGGGGGGGAGCAGGCTCCCCGATGAGCAGAGAGCCTGATGCGGGGCTTGATCCCAGGACCCTGAGATCATTACCTGAGCCGAAGGCAGAGGCTTAACCCACTGAGCCACCCAGGCGCCCCTGTAATCAGTTTTAATATTATTTCTAGTCAGTGCTAACAAGCAATAAAACCCTCAAAATACTTAGAGAAATAAATATTACTTTATAACCAGTCTATAAACAATAAAAGTTGACTGCTCTTGTAATATGATAACAAAATAATAAAATAACACTATAGAAAAATATTACTTTAAAAACTAAAAAACCATACAAATTGAAATAATAAATCCAAGTTTCAGGCTGATTTATTCAATATTCTGTCAACTAGAAATCTTATTGCAATAAATGCAAGTGAAATCTGACCCAAATGCCTGAATTTGAACAGACTCCATAGTCCCCACAATTCTGTCCTCACTTTAGACACCAGCTACTAGTCTGGAGTCCCAGGCCATCCCAAATTCTAATCAACTGGTTATAAATTCAAAGGTTCCCCAGACCCCCTGGTTGATAATTTGCTAGAAAAATACAGAACTAAGAAAAACACTATACTTAGTTACATTTTTAATATAAATGATACAGTTTAGGACAGGGAGATAAAGAGATCCATATGATGAAGTCTGGGAAAGTCCCAAACACGGAGCTTCTGGGTCCTGTCCCCAGGGAATCCAGACTCATTACTCTTCTAGTCATTGATGTGCTCACCAACCAGGAAGCTCAAATAGAGCTTCCAATTAAAGTGTCCAAAGTTTTTATTTGGGTTTCCTTACAGAAGATGCCTATTGAATCATTAGCCATGTGATAAACTGAATCCCCAGCTCCTATTCCCTAACCCTGGAGGTTGGACTGATAACTAGCCCAAAGCTCCAACTCTCTAATCACACAGATGGTCTTTCAAGCTTGGCCACTCCCATCCTTAAACTATCTAGGAGCTTACCATAAGCCATCTCATTAGCATAAACTCAGGTTGTGGTCCAAGGGCCCAAACTTAAATAAAAGAGACACTCCTATCACTTGGGAAATTCTAAGGTTTTAGAGATTCCCTTCTAGGAACGTAGGACAAAGACCAGACAAATTCTTTATTATAGAATACCTATTAACCACATTTTTAAAAAAGATTTTATTTATTTATTTGACAGAGAGAGAGAGATCACAAGAAGGCAGAGAGGCAGGCAGAGAGGAGGAAGCATGCTCCCTGCTGAGCAGAGAGCCCGATGTGGGCTCAATCCCAGGACCCCGAGATCATGACCTGAACCGAAGGCAGAGACTTGATCCACTGAGCTACCCAGGCACCCCTATTAATCACATTTTTGCACATACTAAACACAATGATACTGTGTTAATAATAATTACATTGATATTTAAAGATTCTGAAGAACCCTTGACCAAAAATTAGATTTTATTCTATTTTATTTTAAGTATTTTACCAATTATATATGTATTTTTATATGTATATAAGATCCTTTATTATGGATGTTCCCTGAATAAGGATACATTGTAGTCTTAACCTCTAGCACCTCAGAATGTGGCTTTATTTAGAAAGAGGATCATTGCAGATGTGATTAGTTAAGTTGAAATGAAGTCATACTGTAGTAAGATGGGCTCCCAATTTAATATGATTGGTATCTTTATAAGACAGCCATGTGAAGACAGAGACACACATGATCATGAAAGGCCAGAAAATGGAGTTATGCAGCTGAGGGCCCAAAACACCAAGATGATTGGCAAACTACCAGAAACTAGTTAGAAACAAAGAAGGATTGCCCTACAGGTTTCAGAGAGAGCATGGTCCTGCCAACACCTTGATTTTGCACTTCTAGCCTCTAGAACTGTGAAACAATAAATTTTTGTTGTTTTAAGCCACTTGATTTATAATATTTTGTTACAGGAGCCCTAAGAAATTAATTTAGTCCTCAAATTCTTACCATATATTACCCCCCCGCCACTCCATCCTTGTTTGCTTTGAAACCCAAGAAAAGTCTAGGGACCAACAACTTCCCCAGCTCTCCATCCTAATAAACTGTATTGCTCTCAACATTTCAGAAAGATGAAAAACATTTTCTTTTCACATAAAGAGCTGTGGAAAATCCTACATGTGCTAATTTTGTTTTAACTAAACCATTTGATATAAATAGGTCCCTTTCCCCAATATTCTAGATAACAAAAATTTCACTATACCTCACCTATATGTAGAATAAGACCCGATAATTAGCTTTTTCAACTATAATATAAATGCCTGGCATTAAGTGTTTTTTTGTTTGTTTGTTTGTTTGTTTGTTTGCCAAGGCATCTACTTCAAACACATCCAGTCTGAATAAACACACTGCCAGTTACATGAGTAAATAGAGCCAAGTTTCCCCACCATGAACTTCCCCCCCTCTTTTTTTAAGAAGGCTCTTATAGACCTAGATAACTACATTTGAGGACTGCCTGTTTTTCCCTTCACATGCTTCAATTCCCACTCTTGTGTTTTAAATTCACCATTGAAGAATGTACCTGTGAAACCCTACCTTTTACTCCAATAAAAGCAAAACACCAGGCCTCCTCACTAGCTCCTTCTCACTCTCTCTCTCTTTTCCTTTCAACCTCACTATGTGGTCCCAGGCATGTCATGTAACCTCCAGGACTTGTGAGTAATGAGTTTTTCTTTTCAAAGTTCCCTGATGGTTGATAGTAGGGTGTGTCTTTCAATCATAATGAGAACCACAAGGTCTGATCCAACCACAACATTGACTTTGGTTGGGGAAGTATCTGTAAGGGTTTACTATAAGTAATATAGGCCCAGGTGAGTGTCCCCAGGCATTTCTAGTCAATAACATCACTATAGATAGACTGAGACAAACCCAAAACACCATCTTGCTAGAAATATTAACACAGGTTAGAATAAGTAAAATCCCTCCTTTGACAAAATACAAGCTATTACATTTCCACCAAAATAATAATAATAATTATGCACAAAATGTCAACTCCCTTCATTAAACCCTTCTCCTCCAATATAGTCCACAAAGCTCAATTAAATAAATACTAAACAGCACTATAAAACCCATTAAGAAATTTTAAAATACCAAATTCAAATCAGGTATGAAGAGAACTTACAGCAGCAATAATCTATATTTTAAACTTCTCCAAACACTAACACTGGACAAAGATACCACAAGAAATTACAAACCAATATCTCTTATCACTATAAATGCAAAATTCCTCAACAAAATACTAGCAAACTAAATCCAATTCACATTAAAGAATTACATACTCTGACCAAATGGGATTTAGCCTAGGAATGCAAGGATGGTTCAACATAAGAAAAACAATCAACATAATACATTAATAGAGCAATAGGAAAAAGAATACATGATTATTTCAAAAGATGCAGGAAAAAATTTGACAAATTCAAATACCCTTTTGTGATATAAACACTCAATAAACTAAGAATAAAAGATAAGTTGCTTAACAAGGAAACAGGGATTTTTTGGAAACCCCCAGCTAATACCATACCCCAGGTGAAAAGCTGAAAACTTTCCCCTAAGATCAGAAGCAAGACAGAGAGGCTCATTTTCACCAGTTCTACTCAGAATTCCACTAGAAGTCTTAGCCAGAGCAATTGGGAAAATCAAAAGTAATAAAAGCCATCCAAACTGGGAAGAAAGACATAAACTACCTCTATCACAGATTATATGATTCTACATATAGAAAATCCTGAAGGATCCACAAAAAATCTACCATAACTAATAAATTAATTCAGCAAAGCTTCAGGGAATAAGATCAACATACAAAAATCTGTTGTGTTCTGTATAGAAGCAATGAACTATTTGAAAAAGAAATTTAAAAAACAGTTCTATTTATAAAAGAAATTTAAAAGAAGAAAATACTTTGGCAAAATTTAACCAAGGAAGTAAAAGACTTGTACATTGAAAATTATAAAACATTTCTGAAAGAAATGAAAGGAGACTTAAATAAATGGACAAGCATCCCATATTCATAGATTAGAACGTTAACGTTGCTAAAATGGCAATACTCCTTAAAAAAAATCCACAGATTCAATGCAATCTCTATCAAAATTCCAAAGGCTCTTTTGCAGAAATGGGAAAGGTTAGCCTCGAATTCATAGAACTGCAAAGGGCCCTGAATAGCCAAAACAATACTGAAAAAGAAAAAACATAGCTAGAGGGCTCACACTTTCTAATTTTAAAACTTACCACAAAACTACAGTAATAAAAACTGTGGTGTTGTTATAAGGCTAGCTATATAGACAAAAAGAATAGAATTGAATGTCCAGAAGCAAACCCTAACATATATGGCCAATTGAATTTCAACAAGGGTATCAAGACCATTCAACTAGGAAAGAATGTCTTTTCAAGAAATGGGGTGTGGTAATTGGATAACCGCATGCACTTGATCTTAACCAAAAGTCTGAGAAGTGATGGATAGCCACATGCAAAAGAATTAAGTAGGTCTATTCCCTCACTCTCTATAGAAAATTAAGTACAAATGCATCAAAAACCTAAATCTAAAAACCAAAACTATAAAACTATTTGAAGAAAACATAAGGGCAAATCTTTATGATCTCAGATTTGGTGATGGATTCTTAGATTTGATGCCTCTCTCCAAAAATCAATAAAAATATAGATAAATTGACTTTATACAAATTAAAAACTGTGAATCAAAGGACATTATCAAACAAATGAAGACAAACTACAAAAGAAGAGAAAATATTTGAAAATCACATATTTGATGAGAGATTAACGTCCAGAATACATAAAGAACTCTTAAACTCAACAATAAAAAAGACAAACAAGTCAAATAAAAAAATAGGCAGAGGATACAAATACACATTTTTCCAAATCTACAAATGGCCAACAATTTGTTGAACAAAAAAATTTCAACTGAGTGAATTTAAGGACCAAATTGACTTTATTCAATGATTCATGAATCAGGCAGCATATAGAAAGGAATTCCAACAGGCTACAGAAAGAGAAAGGTTTTTAAAGATAGAACAAGGAAGTCATAAACAACAAGAAAGATTTATTTCAGACAAATTCACCTCCTTTTGGGGGACAAAAAGATCTTACTAGGTGGATTCCAGCACCAACCAGGAAATTCCAGACTAATCAGTTAAGATTACATTCCTGGGAAGAACTGAAACTACATTTAAGTTAGGTATCAAGCCCTGGTTTAATGTTGTGGGCCTAGTACAGGTGACTCTATTTTGGCCCTGCAGTTTTCTTTTTAACAAAGCATACTAAAATATGTTTAACAGCATCGTTCATTAATGAAATACAAAGATGGCAATTTTAAAAAGAAAAAGAAAATAACAAACCATGGGAGAGGATACAGAGAAATAGGAATCTTGCATCACTGATGATAATGTAAAATGGTATAGCTACTGTGGAAAACAACTGGCTTTCCTCAAGAAGTTAAACATAGATTTAACAAATGACCCCCAACATATATATATAGATATACATATCTATACATATCGAAAAGAACTGAAAACAAGGACTCAAGCAAATGCTTATTCACAAATATTCATAGCAACGTTATTCACAATAGATGAAAGGTGGAAATAATCCAAATGTTTACCAACTGATAAATGTGTAAACAAATTGTGATATATACATTCAATTGAATATGATTAGCCATAAAAAGGAATGAAGTACTGATAGAAGATACAACTTCAATGAACCTTGAAAACATGCTAATTGAAAGAAGCCAAACACAAAAGGTCATATTTTATGATTCCTTTTTATGAAATATGCAGAATAGGCAAATCCATAAAGAAAAGAAGCAGATCAGAGTTTGCAAGAGGTTAAGGGTAGAAGGAAATGGGAAATGTTTATTAGATGTGCACAGGGGTTCTTTTCAAGCAACGAAAAAATTTTTAAACTACAGACAGGTGTTGATTTATACTGTAACTACACAAAATGTACTTCTTTGTACACTTCAAAATGGCTAATGTGTGAATTTCACTTCAATAAAAAGAATAAAAAGGAACAAAAATAAAATAAAATAAAAACTTTTCCAAATAGTAGGATTGGAATGATCCAAAATTTGGGCCAGTTAGAAATGCTAGGCCTCCAAGAACAGTTCAAAATAGAGTTGCAATCTATTTGGAGTTGCACCCTATTTTTTGAAGTAGATGCTATGCAAGTATGGATGGATAGATGGATGTGTATATCCAGGAATAATAAAATTCTCTGCAAAGATATTATAGTTTTTCCCAGCCATTTTCAATTTCACACCCAAAATGCCTTCTCATTTTAACTACCTACTTTCCTCCATCAAAAAAGTCATTGAATATAATTTTTCAAACTATATAATATCCCTCCACTCTGCTAAGAATCACTATTACAAATAGAAAACTACCATTATGCCATTAAAATGTTATTTGATCTTCTTAATTTAGCTCATGCTTTTTCTACAGAAATGTGCTGCATAAAATAGAAATTCCTCATATAAATAAAAACTTACACCACAGAGAATTGCTAATTCCTCTGATCAAAAAAAGACCAGTTATCTAAATATAGATCTTATAATATAAATCAATATTTCAGTAATATCAACATAAAGATTTCATTTTTTATGCTATAAGCTAGGAAATTACTGTAATATCAAATCAGGTGCTTTTCTTTCTTTGCTACAAAGTTTCCGGTTCTCTCCCACAACTGCCCAGGTTTTACCTTTGTTTTTGTTAGCATCTGAATAAGAAAATCCTGGTGCTTGTCCTGTTTTTCGTCCAAAAAGACCCCAGAGATTTGGACCAACCTTGTGTTTTCCACCTTTTTCCACTGTGTGGCACTGAGCACATTTTTGAATAAAGATCTTCTTGCCTGCTTCAGCATCTCCCATTTTGTTCTGTAACAAAACATTAAACCACAGTCCAAAAAAAAAATCTCAGATTTGCAAAGCTGGAAAAAAAAAAATGCCAACACTTTGAAATGAATACTAATGATATTAAACAAAAACGTAGTTAAAGTATGCATCCTTTTAAAGCCTGAGTGCTCAAAAACACAAGCAGATTATAGCATCCAATTTTATAAAGACTTAATCATCTCATTTATCAGATTTAATTTAAATTTTGATTTATAGATACTTCAGAAACTTATGGTATAAGCCTAATTTTACTTCAGCCTTCAAACAACTATAGTAATTCATCTAGGTCAATTATATTCCACTTTTTTCTTCCCACTTACAGAAAGCACATGTGCAAAAAATAATGCAAGGTTTCGAAGTCTAATTTGGTATCCCCTTGTTTAATAATAAGAATAGAACAAAATGCAAAAGGCACTTAAATTTGATGTTTTTGTAAGTTCTCATATGCCTGCAATAATAGCCTATAAAATTAAATATCAAACAAAAGAATGAGGCCACAGCAGGTTATATGTAACACGTAATTTCTCATTTACTTTATGCTCTCATCTATAAACACATCTAGCAGATTAGATTAAACAGTATCTCAAAGCAATTGAATACCATTATTGAGTTCAGTCAGCAGTAATACGTGTTTAACACTAATGTAGTGGAAAATACAGTGCTAAGCAGGGAAGATTTTATGATACAGTGATATATAAAATAAAATTTGTACAAAGATATTTTAGCTAATATACCAAAAATTTTGTTGCATAACTAAGTGTCTCCTTCATCTAAAATTATGTAAAAACTAAAATAATTTCAACGTTTTTAAAAAATGTAGTTTGAGGGCACCTGGGTGGCTCAGTTGGTTAGGCAACTGCCTTAGGCTCAGGTCACGGTCCTGGAGTCCCGGGACTCCATGGGGAGTGTGCTTCTCCCTCTGACCTTCTCGCCTCTCATGCTCTCTCTCACTGTCTCTCTCTCAAATAAATAAATAAAATCTTTAAAAAAAAATGTAGTTTGAAATGCCAACAAATATAGTACTTAAGTTTTGTTTACCTGCTCTTTTTTTTTTTAAGATTTTATTTCTTTATTTGTAAGAGAGAGAGACAAACAGACCGTGTGCAAGAGCAGGGGGAGTGACAGGCAGAGGCAGAAGGAGAAGCAAGCTCCCTACCAAGCAAGGAGTGCAATGCGGGACTCAATCCCAGCACCCCTGGATCATGACCCGAGCCAAAAGAAGGCAGACACTTAACTGACTGAGCTGCCCAGGCATCCCCTGCTCTTTTTATTTGAAAAATTAGATCATGGGCAGTAGGTGTTGGGATGGATTTCAATATGAGATTGTATTACTATTAGGGAAATCATGAAAATAACCTAATTCCCTGACAGTACAGTTTGAAGCACATTTTTGCCTTTATAACTCTACTGAGAAATAAAAAATGTTTGGTTTATTCTGGTAATATTGAAAAATACAATGTGTCTTAACTGAAGTTAGCTATTACTCAGAGAGGTCAGTACTTCCTATACAGTAACCTGCAATATTAGTATCTCTCTAATTTCTTCTCTTTTTTAAAAGATTTTATTTATTTTTTTAATTGAGAGATCGAGCACCCAAGTATGAGCCATGGGAAAAGGGATAGAGAAAGGGAGAAGCAGACTCCCCACTGAGCAGGGAGCCCAAAGCAGGGCTCAATCCCAGGCCCATGGGATCATGACCTGAGCTGAAGGCAGACACACCTAACTGACTGAGCTACTAAGGGGCTCTGGTATCTCCCTAATTTCTTTGAATTTATGTGAAAACCCAAAATAGTGTCAATAATCCACTTAAAGGGAAGACAGAAATTTTCTCTGGGCAGACTAACAACTAAGCTATTAATCAATGTTTCAGGTCTGATAAAAAGCAGAGTAAAAAAACTCATTTATCCAGAAGATGCTTACTTTTAAATTCCAAACTTCACTCAAAACACTGCATTCAATTTCTACTTAAAAGAATTCTGTCAGTTCACGTATAGATACAGAATTCACTGAACCTTTGAACAGGGGCCATTAAGAAACTTTAGTCACAAATACAAATTTTTGGACTTTAGCAAAATGCATTCACAATAATCATAAATTCCATACCATACAAATAGAAAATGTCATCTAAGTACTGCTAAAGAATCATTTCCAATTTTTATATAAAGCAAAAAAATCAGATTGATTCTAATACCTATTAAATGTTACAGATAATTCAAGAAACCAGACATTTGTTTAAAAGAAAAAAATCCTCTTTCCTCAAATAGATTTCACATACAATTCTCTTAGAAATTAGACAATTTCTGGACAATTAGAAAATGTCCATTGTCATTGTTCAAACTACCAATATTTACCATGTGAAGACACTGACTGCTGCCATCTTTAATCACAGTTATTAAGTACATATGACCATCTGCAAAGTGCACTAAAACCAGTAAATTCAGCAGTGATAGCAAGGGAGGGGGGCAGGAAGACTAGGAAGGATAGCAAGCGAGTCAATTTTATCCTATAATCATGTGGCACTCTAATAATATTTCGTTATTAAGAAGAAATATAAACCTCTTCAACCTTAGCCACAACAACTTCTAGCTAGACATGTCTCCAAAGGGAAGTGAAACAAAGGCAAAAGGAACTATTGGGACTTCAACAAGATAAAAAGCTTTTGCAAAGTCAACAAAACCAAAAGACAACCTATAGAATGGGAGAAGATATTTGCAAATGACATATCAGATAAAGGGCTAGTATCCCAAATCTATAAAGAACTTATCAAACTCAACACCCAAAGAACAAATAATCCAATCAAGAAATGGTCAGAAGACATGAACAGACCTTTCTCCAAAGAAGACATATGAACAGACATATGGAAAAATGTTCAACATCACTTGGCATCAGGGAAATATAAATCAAAACCACAATGATATACCACCTCACACCAGTCAGAATGGGTAAAATTAATAAGTCAGGAAGCAACAAATGTTGGTGAGGTTATAGACAAAGGGGAACCCTCTTACACTGCTGGTGGGAATGCAAGCTGGTACAGCCACTCTGGAAAACAGTATGGAGATTCCTAATAAAGTTAAAAATAGAGCTACCCTACAATCCAGAAAGTACACTACAGAGTATTTACCCCAAAGATACAAATGATCTGAAGGGGCACATGCACCCCAATGTTTATAGCAGCAATGTCCACAATAGCCAAACTATGAGAAAAGTCCAGATGTCCATCAATAGATAAATGGATAAAGAAAATGTGAGATATATAGAGATATATAATGGAATGCTACTCAGCCATCAAAAAATAAAATATTGCCATTTGCAATGACATGGATGGAACCAGAGACTATTATGCTGAGTGAAATAAGTCAGAGGAAGACAATTATCATATGATCTCACTGATATGTGGAATTTAAGAAACAAAACATAGGATCATAGGGGAAGAGAGGAAAAAAATAAGATGAAACCAGAGAGGGTTACAAACCATAAGGGACTCTTAATCATAGGAAACAAATGAGGGTTGCTGGAGGAGGGCATTAGAGGGATGGGGTAACTGGGTGATGGACATTAGGGAGGGCATGTGATGCAATGAGCACTGGGTAGTATGTAAGACTGATGAATCACAGGCCTGTACCTCTAGAAAAAAAAAATTAATAGAAGAAAAAAAAGATGAGAATAGTACATAATAAAGGTATTGTTTCATGAAAAAAGAAGAAATGTAATGTTGTACACCTAAAATTTGTATAATGTTACATGCTAGTTTTATCCCAATAAATAAAAATTTTCTTAAAAAAGATTTTTGCTGGGGCACCTGGGTGGCTCAGTGGGTTAAAGCCTCTGCCTTCAGCTCAGGTCATGATCCCAGGGTCCTGGGATTGAGCCCCACATCGGGCTCTCTGCTCCGTAGGGAGCCTGCTTCCTCCTCTTCTCTCTCTCTGCCTGCCTCTCTGCCTACTTGTGATCTCTGTCTGTCAAATAAATAAACAAATAAATAAATCTTTTAAAAAAAAAGATTTTTGCCTATTTCTCACTGAACTAGGCAAAGATATGACACCTGGTATGAGAATGATCACTCTTCCAAGAATGGAGTAATTCTAATGATAAACAGGATAAGAGTAGCGAACACTTACGCATGCTTCTGTGGGCCAGACATAGTTAAGCACTTTATATATTAGTAATGCATTTATTCCTCAGACCAGCCATGTGAGATAGATACCGTTAATATCTCTGTCTTTACAGCTGAGGGAAATGAGGCACACAAGTTAAGCGGCTTAAAGTCACAAGCTGATGAGAAGTGGAGAGAGATGGTGAAAAGTAAGAGGAAGAACAATTTTCAATCTCTTAATTTTAACAATTCCCTTTTAGGAACAAACTAAGTAACCTTGGGTTGAACAGAATGTTTGACACACTGCACATGCTTAAAGAGAAGTAAGTAAAATGCTCTTCAGTGTTGGGATGTACCACTGCCACCTCCAATTTTGCCCGTAAAAAAGAGGGATGTGGTAAGAACAATCAAGGCACCAATAAAGCTTTCAAGATTTACAAAACCCACATAACTGGAAGCAATAAAAATGGGAGGAAGAACTCACTGGAATAACTGGAGGATGAATACTACACAGACTAAAAGATAAAGTGGGATTCTGCTGTTGCAGCGGAAGAAGTACGGGAAGTGGAATGCATCAGAACGATGTGACCGTGGTAAATGTCTATGAACCCCCTCCATCTCCCCACCACCCAAACACAGATGTCCACGGCCTTTCCCTCTTCGAATCTGCTGTGCCTGAATCCCTAAACTAGAGTAAGAATCCAGCTTTCCAAACTGCCAGTCTCGCAGTCCACCACTCCCACTTGGAGGCTGATTTCTGCCCACCGTGGGCAGAAGGCTCTGCCCCGAAATCAGTTCCACACAGAAATCATAAAAGCCGCAGGCAGGCCCCTCACCAGAAATAGTTTTATGCCGCACTTAGGGACACGTAGACCCCCAACAGGCTAGGGCTAAAAGGAGCCTGTTAGATACTCCTTTCTGAGTAAAGCCCAGCCCAAACAGTTCTGGCCCATAATCAATGCTTAGATCACTACTTCCCAGCCAATCCCATACCTACCAGAGGGTCAGCAGCTCCGCCCACCACCTCCCCAGAGAACCCTTAAGAAGTCACTCGGGCCTCTGCCAGGCCAGAGACTGAGCTGCAAGTTTGGTGTTGGCGATCCCAGAGCAATGCCTCAAACACCTGCACTGGAAGCCCAGCCCAGCATGTGCTTCCGGTGGACGCCAGCCAATAGCAGGCCAGGCTCCATCCGCACCGCTGATTGGCTCCCAGATCCCGCAAGTTGGCAATTCTCGCAGGAGTTTGAAGACGGACTTGCTGGGCAGTTGCAGGCTGAATGGAAACGTGACTAAGTGACTTTGAACACAGCAGTCCCAGGAGCATCTTTTATTTGTTTAGCTTTTGCCTAACCAAAGAGCTAAATTATCTATGCATATTGACCGCGTGTCCCATTTCTTGCTTGAAGCAGGAACTCAACGTTTTATGAATGGTCCATTAGCATGTGATTTTAGGAATCATGTCATGTCAACAAAATAATAAAATAAATAGGATGGGTAAGGCACTGTGCCAAGCAACTTGGACAAACACTGAACTGCAGCTCCAATTTTCTGAGTTACAATTCAGTTGGGACAAGATTTAAATACATTGGGGCACCTGGGTGGCTCAGTGGGTTAGGCCTCTGCATTCAGCTCAGGTCATGATCCCAGGGTCCTGAGATTCAGCCCCCAATCAGGCTCTCTGCTCAGTAGGGAGCCTGCTTCCTCCGTCTCTCTGCCTGCCTCTCTGCCTATTTGTGATCTCTCTCTGTCAAATAAATAAGTAAAATCTTTTAAAAAAAAAAAAAAAAAAGGTTAAATCATTATGGGGTGCCTGGGTGGCTCAGGTCATGATCCCAAGGTCCTGGGATGGAGCTCTGCATCGGCTCCCTGCTCAGTGGGAAGTCTGCTTCTCCCTCTCATACTCCCCCTGCTTGTTTCTTCTCTCATTGTGTCTCTCTCTGTCAAATAAATACATAAAATTTTTTTTAAAAAGTTAAATGATTATAAATGAGCTACATTAGAAAAAAATACAATAATATAAGAACTGACAGCAAGGTTGCAAGCTGCTTGCTAATTGCCAAAAAAAAAAAAAAAAAAAAAAAAAAAAGCCCAATGAAGTATGACTAGAAACAAAAAGAATTAGAACCTTAGGAGTAAGAAGGGAGATGTGGAGGGAAGGACTGAAAAAGCTACAAGAAGATGAGAGTTTTAAAGACAGGTCAAACTTATATTTGTATTTAAGAAACCATGAGAAAGGAAATTTGTTTAGCTGAGGTTACATAATTACTTCAGTGAGACATATGTGGTAAGGAGACAGAGAAATAGGAATATTAAAAAAAAAATTAATTGCTCAACAAAGTACTTGTAATAGTGACAATTTTGTGTGTTAGGTAAGTGGGAAGTTTACCACAATTAATTTCTCCAGAGGTCTGTCCCATATACTTTTATGATTGAAATTATTGAATTGTTCTGCATGGGCACTGTCTACTAGACAAAAGTAACTTTGAGTACTTGAAGTGTAGCTAATACAACTGAGAAATTTTTGTTTTTATTATTTTTATTATTTTATAGTTAATTTTAATTAATTTTTATTTTAATTTAAATAGCCACAATTACGAGATGATTGAATGAAGCTATTCTAAGAGATACCTATGAATCTGTTCTATGATTAACATATTTAAAAGACATACGTCGGGACGCCTGGGTGGCTCAGTGGGTTAAAGCCTCTGCCTTCAGCTCAGGTCATGATCCCAGGGTCCTGGGATAGAGCCCCACGTCCCGTGCTCTCTGCTCAGCAGGTAGCCTGTTTCCTCCTCTCTCTCTACCTACCTCTCTGCCTACCTGTGATCTCTCTCTGTCAAATAAATAAATAAATAGAATCTTAAAAAAATGAAAATAAAAGACATATGTCATCAAGTTGAATGAAAAGGGGGGGTGCCTGGGTGGCTCAGTTGGTTAACAGCTGCCTTTGGCTCAGGCCATGATCCCAAAGTCTTGGAACAAAGCTCCAAGTTGGGATCCCTGTTCAGCGGGGAGCCTATTTGTCCCTCTACCTCTGCTACTCCTCCTGCTTGTGCTCTCTCTCTCTCTCAAATAAATAAATAAAATCTTAAAAAATAAAGTTGAATGAAAAGGACCAGGTTTTGGGGGGGGGAGCAAGAATCAGATGTTAAATATTATTCTCAAACTCAAACAAAAACATGTAAACTCAAGAAAAGGAAGGAGACTACCATTTCTCTAGTGCCTACACATGCCAGTGTAGGTGCATTGAATACATTCACAGCAGCTCGTAGCCTTACAGCTGGGAAAAATGGACATTCTGGACCTTATTCATACAGAACAATCTGAAAATTACTAATTGATTACTGGTAAATATCAGTGGTAAAGCCTATTTAAAAATTTCAAATAAGGCAAAACATTTTTACTGAAATATAATGTATGAAGACTAATATTGATAGCCAGTAAATGTCATTGTAATTATATCATAGTTAAAGAAATTTTGGAAAACAATGACAAAAATTTATTATTTTCTCTTTGCATTTCAAAAATAAGTTACAATATCATCTCTCCTTTAAAAAAAGAAATTTATAAGAATTTTGGAAGAAAAGCATCAAGGGAAAACTGGATTTTATGTGAAATCAACAAAAGTGCTTATCATTTAAACAATTGTGCATTATAGACTACATGTTGTAAAGCCTTGAAAAAATTTAATCTGCAAATGCACAGCACATCTTTGCTCTAATATAACACCGATTAATAATCATTGTTTCAAACCTCAGAATTTTCAGCTGTTTTAGCTACATGTAATTCGTGTTCAAATATGATTTCATATGATTTGATACATGGCAAAACTGTCATTACTGAGTGATTAAAAGTGTTCTACAACTGATTGTGGTGATAGTTGCACAATGCTGTGAACATATTAAAAGTCATTTAACTGAACATAAATAGATGAATTGTATCAAATATGAATTGTATCTCAAGGAAGCTGTTTAAAATAACTAGACAGAAATCATAAAGTCATTAGAGAAAGCAAATTTCTTATTTTCCTTGCATATGTGGTATTTCACATGACTGAGTTATAAAGAAATTTTGCTTTCCCAGCATTTCCCAATATTTCTGGTTTTGTCCTGGTTTTCTTTCATGCAATATTTTCTCTCTTCTTTAAGAAAAGAAATTAACTGCTCTAAACATCAGCCTCAAATTTTCAGGATATCAATCAGTAATTTTGTTTGACAAAGATTAAAATTTGCCCAGTCTCTACAGTGAAAGAAAATTATACATTTTCCACTAGATGGCACTGGTGTGCAAATAGTGTTGCTAGAAGCTTCAGATTCTCACAGCAATAAAATTATTAACACTGCCACATTGTTTTTATTCACTTTGATTGGTTTGAGTAACATAAAGAAAAGTGAAAAATTAAAACAAGATACTTCTCTAACTTGCTAAGATCCAGGGTAAACAGAGTCCTTACTTTACAGATACAGGATGTAATGCGAGGAAAAATTATCACAATCTTTTGTGCTAAAGCCAGAGTAAGAACCCACAGTCCCTGACCATACAAGTATACAATATAAAAAGTGTGAGAGTGGATTACCCTGGTCAAAAGGAACAAGAAAATTCATCTCCATTTCCTCCATTGCCTCGATTTCCTCATCTCAATTTTCTCAACAAATGAGGCTCAAATTGGATGATCTCAAATAAGACTATAGGGTTTTTAACTTTATCCTATAGTGGTCTTCTACTCAGCTTATAACGAAGATGGCATTGTAGACATATTAGCTCATCTGATCCTTAAGCTATGAGTTCCATATATATTATTTCATAAAATCCTAAATATATAAGCCCAATCTATTAATTTCATAAGAGAAAGAGAAGGATCATTTTGTTTAATACCATATCACTTGAGTAAAGCACGGTGCCCAACACACAGTAGACAGTCAGAAACATTCAGTCCTTAAATAAATGGATGAATTAACTGAGCTTAATAACTACCCCATTTAGTAGGCAATATTATTTCTCCTTGCAGCTGAGGAAACTGAAGTTGGAAATATGAAGTAAGTTATCTAAACCACACAGTTCAGTGGCAAAACCATTTAACACAATCCGACATTATTTTGCACTATATATTTACATGTAATTTTTCCACAATAGAAGAAAGCTCTATGAGGACAGGGAACATGTTTTTCCTTTTCCTTATGGTGTATGTAGCTCCTTAGACAGAGCTGGCACACAATTGGCACACAATAAATAATACTTATATGTTTAAGCTCAAAGCAACCCTAATTTTTGCAACCTGGACTTGAGCATTCAATGAGTTCTGCTCCTAGACCACATTCAGTTTCATTCTTTTCATTTTATTCCAACTCCACTACAAAATCCAGATCTTGTTTCTGGATTTTTGCTAGGTTTCCCACTGACCTGTCTTCAAGTCCCTTTAACAAGAAGCCTTAGAAATCAGTAAGCATTCTCACTTTGCTTCTCCTTGAGATTTCTCCTAGTCCCTATAGCTGAGCAGTCCACCCTTTCAGCCCTCAAATCCCCAGGGGTGCTTGTGGGAGTTGAGCACATCAGCAGACGGACCTGGTTCTGGTTTTGGCTCTGTTATTTGTATCCCTACTGTCTTTGGCTAGTCCAAAGGCCTCGATTTCCTTATCTCAATTTTCTCAACAAATGAGGCTCGAATTGGATGATCTCAAATAAGACTATAGGGTTTTTTACTATCCTATAGTGGTCTTCTACTCAGCTCATAGCGAAGATGGCAAGTTTTGGGGGGAGAATGCTTGGGCTCTATGGGTGGGAATAAATCCAGCGCTGGGAAAGCCTGTGCACCCGAAAGGGCTGTTCTGGCCACAGGCAATGCGGATGGCACTCCAGACATGTGAGCCTCGTTTCTGCGAGATTGGGCTCCCGGACCAGGTCGGCATCCCCACCACCCCGCATCGCTAGGGGGCGCTGCAGGCCGCTCCCCGGAAGCTGGTACCAGACGCTGGTCCGGCGCCCGACTCTTGCGTCTTCCGGAAGCGGAGCGCCGGACCCGCAACGGCTGGCTGTGCGGGAGCGGCGGTGGCGGGCCCGGTGGCAGCGAGGAGACCTTAAGGGGACCCGGATCTGGCTCCCGCCCCGGGGCGGAGCGCCATGGACGAAGCAGGCAGCTGTGCGAGCGGCGGAGGCTTCCGCCCGGGCGTGGACAGCCTGGACGAGCCGCCCAACAGCCGCATCTTCCTGGTGATCAGCAAGTACACGCCGGAGTCGGTGCTGAGGGAGCGCTTCTCGCCCTTCGGCGAGATCCAGGACATCTGGGTGGTGCGGGACAAGCACACTAAGGAGTCCAAGGGCATCGCCTTCGTCAAGTTTGCCCGCAGCTCGCAGGCCTGCAGGGCCATGGAGGAAATGCACGGCCAGTGCCTCAGCCCCAACGACACCAAGCCCATCAAGGTGCTGGTGCCCGGGTTGGGGTCCTCGCGCGAGTGGGTAGGGGTGGGGCCTCCCGCGCCTGAGGCTGTGTCAGCGTGGGGTCGAAGTAATACATCCGCTCCCTGGGGCGGCCTGGGCAGCACCTGGTCTTCCGGGGGCGGGAGGATGGCGTTCGCGACAGGGGTGCGGGGTTTGGGCGGTGCGGGCAGAGCGACCGCCCGGACTTGGGCATCAGAGCTGCAATGACTGGACCTGCCCCCTCTGTGCTGTCACTACTCCGGAGCCCTGGACTCCACCGCCCACTCCTGAAGCTCCAGTCTTAGAACCCCGTTTCCATAAAACACGGGCGTTTTTGTTTTCGTTTTGGTTTTTAATTTTTTTTTTTTATTTTTTTGCTTTTCTTCAGGATACTACTGAGCTTAACCACTTGATAAAAGTGTGTTAAACTGTGGCCTCTCTGGTGTTGGGCGTTTGCCCAGTACCAGACGAAAGGGTACATGTAAATAGTGTTTGAAGGTGACTCTAACTGCTGCTGTTGCCCGTTTGTCACGCTTTTGTGTTTTTTAAGATCTTAACTAAGCCCTCTTTGTGAAAGTAGTAATACCTTCCGTTTTGTTATTGCCACTTTTCTTTGAAAGCAACCAAAGTAACCTGCCTTAAGCAGGGCCAAGTCATCGTGATGGCAGTATGGTTGTATTGTTACTAAATGCTTCTTTGTCTACTCTTAGTTCACCCTGGAGGCATTTATATTGTTTCAGCACTTAAACTTGTGTAAAATTAAGATGACCGGCAAGTGGCAGGAAGGGTGATTTTTGAGAGTTACTTGACTTAATCTATGCTTTTAGCGCAGTGCTTGGCAAAAGATAGGCCCTCGGTATATCCTTATGGTCAGTAGTAGCCACAGTGGCATTCCTTACTAGCTGTGAACCCAGTTCCGGACCCGATCCTGAGGCTCTGCCAGTTACTTCAACAGTATCCTCACCTGTTGGAGACTTCTGCAAAATTCCCTTCTTCCTTGACGTTTTTTTTCCTTTTCTTCCTCCCATTTACTACAGAAAACTGGTAAGAATATTATTCATATTGACTTACACAAGTGAAAGACTGAGAGATACATCAGTCTCCGGAGGTCTTGCCTATCCCTCTATCCACAAAAAGAGAAGGAGCCTAGGAGTATATCAGCATTACAGTAGACCATAGACATTCCCTTTATTTCCACTTCCCCAACTCTCTGAAATGGAATAGAACAGGTCATTAATAAAATTTATTGTAAGTCCACAGCATATGGTAGATCAGGGGTTGACAAACTTTTTACGTAAGAGGACAGATAGTAAATATTTTAGGCGTTGTGAGCCACATACAGTCTCTGTGACCTATTTGTTGTTGTTGTTGTTTTTCCTAAAGATTTTATTTATTTGTTTGACAGAGATCACAAGTAGGCAGAGTGAGGGGGAAGCAGGCTCCCCGCTGAGGCTTTAATCCACTGAGCCATTCAGGTGCCCCAACCTATTTGTTGTTTTTAACAGCCCTTTAAAAATGTAAAAACAGGGACGTCTGGGTGGCTCAGTCGTTGGGCCTCTGCCTTTGCCTCAGTTCATGATCACAGGGTCCTGGATCAATTGAGCCCACTTCACATTGGGCTCCCTGCTCAGCAGGAGACCTGCTACTCCTTCTCCCACTCCCCCTGCTTGTGTTCCTTCTCTTGCTGTCTCTCTCTTAGTCAAATAAGTAAATGAAATATTTTAAAAATAAATAAATTAAATGTAAAAACAATTTTTAGATCATGGGCTGTAGAGAAACAGGAGGCTATGGTTTGCTGACTCCTGTCCTAGATTGATAATTTTATCCCCTTCTAATTAAATTAGCCAGAGAGGGTTTTTTACTTTGAGTATAACCACAGAGGTCTGTGGACAACCCAAAAAATGCCCCAAATCTTAAACCTATGTAATTCCCTTTTCTTGATTAAATTCCTGCAAGAGAAGTGAAAGTCCCAGCACTGAAATGCACCCTCCCTTTTAGCCACAGAAAAGTTATTCCCCCAAATAACTAAAGTTTAAGTTGTTTTTTCACATTTTGGTCCACTCAGTTTTAGCCAGAAGTTTGTTGCAGTGCAGGACCAAGCTAGGCAGTCTAAGTTCATTTTCAGTGGGTTCAGCTTGGGTCTGTCTTCCACTGGATTGTAGTTTTTTACTTGTGTTTGTTTTTATTTCTTCTGTACTTCCAGTTAATTTAATTCAGCTTCAACTTCTCTCGTGTAGTTTGCTTTTGCAAAGTTCCAAAGGATCTGTAAGACACATAGAAAATTATAGCCTTAGGCCTACAGCCAGAAGACTGGTTAAGTAAGAATTATTCTGCGACCAACAACATTATCTTCAGCTCTGCAAGAATGCCTCTTATTTAGAGCTTGTACTGTGAACATAAAGTCTCGGGAGAAATCTTATATATGTGTTCTTCTCAGACACTGCCTGCCTTATTGGAAATTTGAAACACTCCAGTCTTCTAAAATTTAGAAGTTTGTGATCTGATGACACCTCTGGTCTCAAATCTTACTTGAGACTCTTTCTTTTCCCTGTTTCTTCTTATTTTCATAAAGGTTTCCTATTTCATTTTTCTACTAATCATTCACTAGTGATATATCCCCAAGACTGACTTTCTAGTGGGTCATTTTTGTATTGCTTAGTACTGTATTACTAATACCTCATACACTGCTTGGCATATAGCATAAGTTTATTGAGGGAGTAACAGTAGACTCTTATTTAGAAATATGTCTCCAGCTGTATCTTGTAAAAAAGGTCCTACACCTCTACGACAGCTGTTTTCTAAGCAAATATACAATCTTCTGTTTCAGTACTTTTGAAATCTCATGACTTTTATAAGTCTCAGTCCTCTGGGTTGCTGCCGCCTTTGGAATTCCATTTCAATGGTATACAGCCTTCACTCCCACTTTAAAGTAGAAGAAGAAAAAAGAAACCTTAAGGGCTTTGTGTGGTGATTTATGTTAATTTTATTACATGTCTTCAAGTTATCAAAAACAAAACTAGTCATTAAAATTCTTATCCTTATAGCTCTATAAATCACAATCCTAGTTAGAGATTTTAACATTCCTTTAGGATAATATAAAACTGTAACAATTTTATAAAGTAGTAAGTAATAATCTCATATCATAATCCAAGTAATAATAATAATCTGAGTTACCTAATGTCACAGATGATGTTTCAGTAAAAGTAAATTGCTAATAGTAGAAAATGGAGCCTTAGGTAGTCCGGTGCATTTTCTTGCTCACATAAATCACTTGATCACTGAGATTATCCAGAATATGAATATGCTACTTTTTTAAAGGTTCATATTAAAAAGAAGACAATTAAAAATAAATACATTGTAGACTTAAACCCAACTATATCAATGATTACATTAAATATAAGTAGACTAAACATGCCAATTAAAGGCAGAGATTATCAGGGTTTGTTAAAAAAAAGAAAAACCAAACTAAGTACTGTTTAACAGAGACATGTAAAGTATAAAGATACAAAGTGGTTGAAAGTGAAAGGATAGAAAAAGCTTTTGTAATGTCATACAAAATGGTGTTCAACACAAGAAGTATTAACAGAGATAGGGCAATTTCATGGGAATAAAAATGACAGTCAGAAGTACATAATGATCCCACATGTTTATGAAGCCAATAATATAGTTTCAAAATACAAGAAGCATTATTGTATAGAACTAAGAGGAGAAAGAAAAATTCACAATCAGTTTTTTATACTCCTCTCTTAGTATCTGATGGAACACCTAGACAAAATTAGTAAAGATGTGATACTTACACTTTAATCACTGTAGTTGGCATTTATTGGACCCTATACTCAGCTATTGCAGAGTACACATTCTTTTTCAGTGCACTGACTTGCTCTTGGTAAACCAAAGTGCAAAAGTAAAATACATTTGGAAAAAACAATGCAGACATTGGTATTATCTCATAAAAAAAAAAAAAAAAAAGAAAAGAAAAGAAAAAAAACCCCATTGCAGTAAAGATTACTTTAAAAAAACTTTCGACAAAATCCTATTACATTGTGTTTATCCTAACGTGAATCTCATAATAATAATGAAGTAAGTGTACGTAAGAAATAGGAAAACAGTTAACCATTATTTTTGGGATTTTGTTTCTTAGGTTTTCATTGCTCAGTCCAGGTCATCTGGAAGTCATCGCGATGTTGAAGATGAAGAACTCACAAGAATATTCGTTATGATACCAAAGTCCTACACAGAAGAAGATCTCCGGGAAAAATTTAAGGTACTTATGTTTTCTAATCAACTAGCATCTGTGGTAACTTAGAATCCTAAACTGGTTGTATGGTTACTAAATCTTAAGTGTTGTTTGTGTTATGTCGTTAGATTGATGCTAGAGAATTAAATAACTGTTTTTAAGTCATCTATTTCCATCTAGTTTTAAAATATTAAAGTTAGAATAAACTAAATAAATATATAACTGTTTTAAGTCCTCTATTTCCATCTACTTTTAAAATATTAAACCTAGAATAAACTAAATAAATAAGTAAATAAGTGGAAAATATGAATGATGGTGTTTTCTCCCCCTTTAAGGAAAACACGGATTCAGGAAAATAAAGCCTGGAGTTTTAAAGTAGGTCACATATCCAATAGGTGGTGGACAAAGATTTAAACCCAGGCTGTCTGAATCTGGAAGCTGCTCTTGGTCTTTACACTTTCAAAGTACCCTCTCACCACTCTGTTGCTCTCACATTGAGGGAAGTCAAGTAAGCCTGAGTGTGTGAACCATATTATCTAGTATTTATTCTAAGCCTATGGCATGTTGATGTACTTATTCACAGAAAGGCTCATCCTTTATGGAATATTAGTCCTAAAATTAAGCCTTAGGAGGAGTTTTATTTATTTATTTTATTTATTTTTAAAGATTTTATTTATTCATTTGAGAGAGAGAGGGAGAAAGGACACAAGCAGGGGGAGAGGCAGCGGGAGATGGAAAAGCAGATCCCCGCTGAGCTGGGAATGCAGCATGGGGCTCAATCCCAAGGCCTGAGCCGCAGACTTTTAACCATCTGAGCCATCCAGGTGCCCCTGAAGGAGTTCTATTTAAAGGGGAAAAAAGGGGTACCTGGGTGGCCCAGAGGGTTAAGCCTCTGCCTTCGGCTCAGGTCATGGTCTCAGGGTCCTGGGATCAAGCCCCGCATCGGGTTCTCTGCTTGGTAGGGAGCCTGCTTCCCCCTCTCTCTCTGTCTGCCTCTCTGCCTGCTTGTGATCTCTCTCTCTGTGTCAAATAAATAAATAAAATCTTAAAAAATAATAACAAAAAAAAATAAAGGGGGAAAAAAAACTACAGCTCTGAACCATATAGCAAGATTATATTCAGTGAAATTTAAAGATAATTTTAAATTTCTTTTTAGCCATTGACTTTTATATACATGATATACTTCTACAAAAATTATTAAAAATCAATTCTTAAATTATTTTGAGTTTTAATTTTTTATCCGTTTTCTACTAAGTTTCCCAATACTAAATCAGGTAGGCAACAAGCAAGGAAGAAAAGAAACAAATAGTAAAAAGTAATTTCCGAACTTTCTCTGTCCTACCCCAAGAGTTGAAAAAGTAACAGCTACCAAACGTATATATTCCAAACTTCCTCCAATAGTAAGAACTTTTTACCTTTTTCTGAGTGAACAAATACGACATTTTTATCCAAAGGTATAATAATTAAGTTGTTAATTGATTACATGAGAATTTTATGAAATAAATAATAAACACTAAGGGGGCGCCTGGGTGGCTCAGTTGGTTAAGCATCTGACTCTTGACTTTGGCTCAAGTCATGATCTCCAGTTTGTGAGATGGAGCCCTGGCATCAGGCTCTGTGTCAGGCTCCTCACTCAGCTCGGAGTCTGCTGTAGATTTTCTCTCGCCCTCTCTCTGCCCCTCCCCCTGCTCGCACACATGCAGTCTCTCTCTAAACAATAAATAAATAAAATCTTTTAAAAAATAAATAATAAACACTAAGAATATATATCCCATATATCTCCATAGAATTGACTTTCTGAGCACGCTAGTGTTTTAGTGATATACTTTGAGAAGCTCTTCTTTAAAGGAATACACAGTTACATCCTGTGAGAAGGCAAACAGCTATAGCTAATGTTTAGTGTATCCCAGACACTTCAGGTCTATTAGTTCCTTTAACTCTTAGCTGAAGGCAGACACCTAACAACTGAGCCACCCTGGTGCCCTTCATTTAACTCTTAAAATTACCCTTTGAAGTAGGTACAACTTTTAGCCCCATTTAGCAGGTAAAGAGACACAGAGAGGATAACTAAACACTACCAGGTGCCCCTGCTCAGTTAATAAGGCACTGAGCAGGGGCACCTGGGTGGCTCAGTGGGTTAAAGCTTCTGCCTTCAGCTCAGGTCATGATCCCAGGATCCTGGGATGGAGCCCTGCTCCCCGGCAGGGAGCCTGCTTCCCCCTCCCTCTCTGCCTGCCTTTCTGCCTATTTGTGATCTCTGTCAAATTAATAAATAAAATATTTTTAATAAAAAAAGGAACTGAGCAAAAATTTGGATATAGAAGGTTTAATTTCAGCTTATAATCACCACTGACCAAGACTTTGAAGCTTTCAAAACCATTTACACATTCTTACTCGCCCTCCATGACATAGGCAAATTATTTGATTCTCAAAGACCTAGTTTCTTTGTCTGTGAAATAAATAGTATAATATATATAATATATATTAGTGTATACATAAATATTAGGTATGTGTATATCTATACACACATACATATTATACATATATCCCTGAGGGATTATTGTAGCAATAAGGTAATGTATGTAAAGCAAATGTTCAGCAAATGAAAATGAAAATCATTATTTTGGTTATGTTATTATTCGCTTATATTGTTAGTATGGCTCTTTTTCTAATGCCTCTTTAGTTTGTAACATTTTGATTCTATTATTAAAAATGGCTGTAAATTCTAATTCTGATTTCTAGTTTTGCAAATAAGGGGCACAAATAAACTTTAAGTTCTGAAATAATCTGTTCAATTATTGATTTTGACTCCTCTACGATCATTTCTTTTAACTCTTATAGGTTTATGGAGATATCGAGTATTGCAGCATTATTAAGAATAAAGTAACTGGAGAAAGTAAAGGTTTGGGCTATGTTCGATACTTAAAACCATCACAGGCTGCCCAAGCAATAGAAAACTGTGATCGAAGTAAGGATGTGTTCATTTAACATGTTAAAGACTTTTTAAAAACTTTTAATTATTCTAAATAACTAAATTTAACATGTGGTTTTACTAATAAGCACACTTGCTAATTTAATCCTAGCAATGCGAATTTAAATATATGTATATACCTAGGATGAAAATTATTTTGGGATTGTGATTAAGTTTTGATTGAGACACTATCTTGAAGAGAAATATGAGCAACTGCATTAACTTAGCAAGTGAAAATACTGTTGGCACATTTTGGTTATTATTCCTATAGTAATTTAAAATTTAAAAAATTGACTTACCCTTTCCAGCTTTAAAAAAATTTTTTTTCTTTATTTAAAAAAACCTCAAGTTTTCTGGTATATTTGTTCATATTTAAACTACACCTTAAATAGAATTAAGTATATGCTAGTAAACATAAAGGTTAAGGATGGGACTTAGTATAAATTTTGCCTACATAGGTAACTAAATATATATTAGGTTAATTTTGAGGTAGACTGACATTAATTGGATTTTGTGCTGTTACTGCTGTATATAATGAAGAATAAGAATTTTAAAGCAGCCAAGGAAAATATCCTTTTTGTCACACTCCTAGTTATAGTGACTTTAGAAATGAGGATTAGTTAAATTAGTAGGTTTTAGGATATTATAAAGATCTATATGTACTAGAAAGAATTAATCCTGATCAGTAGAATTCTTAAATAACCCTGAGGTACATATCAAAATTTCCTCTCAGATCCTTCTGTATTTCTCAACCAGCCAGCATTAATTGAGTACCTGTGGTATACTCAGCAATATGTTAAGTAAAAAGATACAAAGGGAATAAATTTATAGCTTTTAAGGAACTTAATTATTTTGGGTAGCCAAGCTCTAATAGGCAAAAAATAAAGAATTATAGAAGACTTTTTTAAAAAGCTCTTTGAAAGCAGGGAGTGTTTTATTTGTTTCTCTCATTCCTAGTACCTAGTACAGTTATAGACCCTCTGTAAAGATTTATTGAGATCTCTATCAAAGAAACTGCTGTTTATAATAGACTCAATAGAAATTAGCCAAATGAGAAAATGTTCAAAAATATGTGGTATAGTCCAGCAGTGGTGAGAAACAAGTGCATTGAGGACATGAGAACACTTCTAGAGGTAAGATTGACATCTGGTATAGAGTACAGGACAGAAGGTGAGAGCAGTGTTAACAAAGGCACAGAGCTGGGGGTAAACATGTCTTTGCTTAATACTGTGAAGGCAAAAGTCTGAATAAGGCCTAATTAATCCTATTGAGAAATTAGGAGACAAAGTTAATTAACACCATTGACACCATACATGGGAGGTTATGAAGAGTTCAACCTCAGGATTCCGTTGTAGACTGCTTTAAAAGGAGAAAAATAACTGTTTCAGGACAGTTGCTCTAACCACAGTATCAGGGATGGATTTTCAGAGAAAGAATTCAGAGTGACTTGGTTTTATCCTTTTTGGAGCCACTGAATAATATGATGAAAGCTCTAAACCCTCTTTGAAATATGCCCATGTGCACATATACGTAAGTGTATTGTTTAAAGTTTCAGAGAGTTCATGGAATCTTCCCACTTATTTGAATTTCATCTTCAAACCCCTACTTAAAACCTTTGATCCAGAGGCAAAGAGACCAGTTAATGAGTTGCTGGAATTAATTGAAGGGAATCTGACTTAGAAACAAAGGCAGGGAAGCTAGAGTAAAAGACATCTTGTAAGTGTATTTCAAAGGAAGAATCTTGCTGACAGGTTGAATGTGAAGAGCCCTACAGGATTTTGATATTGAGCCAGGGGAACAAACCAGGATGTTATTTGTAATAGGGAGGAGACTGGAAAGGATAGGGTAGAACTACTGATCTTCAGTGTCTGCCTTGACCATAACTTGAGATTCTTGCTCTTTTTATTTATTTTTTACCATCTTCCAAAAAGAAGTAGGTGTGGTACAGATGGCCTTTGCATAGATTTTGTTTTGTACAATTATAGTTCTAAAGCTAAGTCAAGCACTAGCAATAAAGTATATTTGCAGGTGTGCTAAATTTGCTGTGAACTTTGAAAGTCATAGATTCTCTTTTTCAGGTTTTAGGGCAATCTTGGCTGAACCTAAAAATAAAGCATCTGAGTCCTCGGAACAAGACTATTACAGTAACATGAGGCAGGAGACATTGGGACATGAACCTAGAGTAAATATGTTTCCATTTGGTGAGTAAGCTATCCTTTCTTTTAATAGTGTATGTAATATATACAGTCAGATTTGGATTTTATAAAATATTCTTTTATAAGTAGTCTGTAAATCTCACTTAGTGAATAAAAATTAATGTGGGGTTTTTTTGGTAAGTTTGTCATGACTCCTCATGGTCTTAATATTTAACACTTGCATATTTAACGCTATGTGTAACATAGAAAACCAATTGGAAATTGTACATTATATAAGCATTTTGTATATAATATATAATACAATATATAAGCATTGTTTATAGAATTCTAATTTCCAATTATAGTTTTCTGTGGTCAGTTAGGTATTATCTAAATATTAAACTACATCACTGCCAGTTTTTTCAGGAAACTTCTGCCTCTGTAAGGGCCAAAAAGTATGAAAGAACTATACTGATATCCCCTCAGTATGAGTCCTGAGATTTTATCCCTAAGGTACTGCTGCTTTAAAATTAGGGCTAGAGAAAGGAAAGGAATGACAAATATAGAAGTTAACAAAAGGGAGAAGTGAGTGATAAAAGTAAGTCCTATACATATTATTTAACATAATCTTTGTTATGTTAAATACATATTATTTTAAATAATCTTTGTTTTAGGCAAAATACTTGCCATATTTTGCAGGTTTGCATATTAAACGTATTCCTCTGAAGTTATACTACACATTTCTGCTTATATTTCTGTGTCATAAGCACAGTGGGAAGAGTTGTCTGTTTTCACACCATTGATCCCTTCTGATAGTGCTAATGGCCAAGAGCGTGCTACAAAATATAGTGCCTTGGTCAAATGCATTGGACTTGGTCACAGCTCATCTTACTTACTTGAACCTAAAATGTTAAGTGAACTCTTGAATGTATAGAAATTAAAAGATATACTTTTCTTTTTATATTGTTGGAGAACAACAATCTGAGTTTTCAGGTTTTGACAAGAATGACAACAGAGGCCAAGAAGCTATTTCTAAACGCTTGTCAGTTGTATCAAGAGTTCCTTTCACTGAAGAGCAGCTTTTCAGTATTTTTGATATAGTACCAGGATTGGAATACTGTGAAGTTCAACGAGATCCTTATTCTAATTACGGTAAAATAATGTCTATTATTTTTTAATATACTGTGTTTGGTTAAAATATCTTTTCTCTAGTGACGCTTTTTATGTCAAATACTCTTTCTATGACAATTTTTTGTTTTCTTTTTCTCCGTTTTAAACTTTTAATTACAGTGATACCTTAACAAATAAACCCCTGAGAATATATCTCCTTTATACAATGTCACATATTTTTAAAAAATATTTTAACTCCCACAAAATGGAGCATTCTGTTTCCAGTTGTATAACCAACTGGACCTCAGAATGGGGTCCCTATACTCCTGATAAATGTTAGGCAAAGTTCCGAAACCCTTCAAAGTTTCCTCCTCATCCCTAAGTGTCTCTCTCTCTCTTTTTTTTTTTTTTCCAAACTTTATACCCAAAATGAAACTCCTTCCCTTCATTTCAAGCATCTAATTGCCCTACTTCTTTCTCTACTTCTTCCCAGTCTTAATTGAAGCAAGGCTCTGGGGTGCCTGGGTGGCTCAGTCATTAGTTAAGCATCTGCCTTTGGCTCAGGTCTTGAACTCTGGTATCAAGCTCCATGTCAGGCTTCCTGCTTAGTAGGGAGTCTGCTTCTCCCTCTCTCTCCCCCAGCATGTTCCCTCTCTCTCTCTCTCAAATAAATAAGTAAAATCTTTTTTAAAAAAATTTGAAGCAAGGCTCTAATATTAGCCATTTGAACTTACTAACTAGTTAATTAACTAAACCTAATATCTAGTGTTGGCTTAACCATCTTCATAATTTTTTAAGTTTTTTTTTTTTTTTAAGGCTTCTTAAAAATGGAGTTATCGTGGCATAATGCAAAATGGTTGGCATTCCATTTCACATCAGACTCAGATGCAAATCCTAGCACTGGCATGCAGCTCTGAGAACTTGGCAAACTGCTTATCCCTTCTGAATCTCTCTCTCTTCATCTATAAAAGGGGATTATTAATACCTTCTATGTCAGGGTTAGATAAGAATTAGGAATGCTGTATGTAAAAATACCTAATGCAAGTCCTGGCACATCATGGGCACTCAGGAAATCTCAGGAGCTTATTGGTTTGCTTTAGAGAATTGGAGACGAGGGGTAGTATGGAGAGGTCATACTTGGCATCTGTTCTAGTTCTATGGATAGACTCGATTGAGCCCTTATAGGGTGTGATGGATTTAAGGGGAAGTAGGAAAGTGAGTCAAGTCATCTGGGCTGGTAGGCCTGGAATGGTGCCACTCTTCACCCAGATACATGCACTTAATTCACTATTACTCTACCCAGCCCTAGTCTTTTAGTGTAACTGCCCATCTGAGCCTACTTTGGACCATCTCCAACCCTAACCCAGCCTTAGACTATCATTCTGTGTTCTGATTCTAAGGCACACAGTTTGTGGTTTTGGGCACATTCGTTGTTATGTATAATTCTGTTTGTTTTGTATTTCTTTCCCTTTTATCTGATATGTTGAAATGTGTTCCTTTACCTTCTGTAACTTTTCTCTGGTTGAATGTGTCTGATAAAAAGTATGTGTTATTGGGACACCTTTTTATTAATAGAGGTATCATCATAGAGTTCTGTCTGAATTAGTTTTATATGTTCCTTTGCTTTCTGAATTTTAATTTCATTAAAATGTTAGGGTGTGGGGTGCCTGGGTGGATCAGTAGGTTAAAGCCTCTGCATTTGGCTCAGCTCATGATCTCAGGGTCCTGGGATCGAGCCCCGCGTCGGGCTCTCTGCTCAGCAGGGAGCCTGCTTCCTCCCTCTCTCTCTGCCTGCCTCTCTGCCTACTTCTGATCTCTGTCTGTCAAATAAATAAATAAAATCTTTAAAAAAAAAAAAGTTGGGGTACTTCGGTTTAGAGAGGAACATGAAATTATAGCAGTGTCTTCCCCCAAGTGTTTCCCCCAAGTGATATATATATATGGGTTATATAGTCTATATATATTATACTATATTATATTATATTATATTACGTTATATTATATGTGAAGGTTATATATTATGAAAACCTTTTGGTTCTGTTATAAGCTCTTGGGCTATCCATATATGGACTCTGGTATAAAATTATCCCCCCACTTCAGCATCACCCTCCTGAATTGAAATCTTTCTCCTTAGCTGAAAGCTCTCCAAAGAAATGTGAAATATGTGACTTCTAATCTGAGAGCCTCTGTTCCCTACCTTTTGGTTTTTTATCAATATCACTTTTCCTTTCTCTAGCACTGCAGCGAGCTTGTTGACTATATGTTCTTATCAGACTGTATATTCTCCTCATTTCATTTCCTACTCAGTATGATAGGGAAAATCTTAAAATTTCAAAGCAGATTTCAAAGAATAAAAATTTAAGAAGAACTGGTTTTAGGTATATCTATCATATAAGAAACACCCATATCTTAAAATTAAATTCATTGGGCAGAACTTGCTCCAATAATTAACATTTTCCTTAAAATATGTTTATATTTTTGCCAAAGTCTGGTTTAGACTTTGTAGGAACATAGTTGTTATACGTATGTATAAGAAAACTTTGTTTTCTGCTCCCTTTGACTCTGTGTTTACTAGTTGTATGATACCAGGCTATTTCTATATTGCTTCATTTTGTGGCAAGACAGGCTTTAGGTACCCTCTTTTTTTCTTTTTAACTCCTGATATTCTCTACTTTGTTTTAGGTCATGGAGTGGTTCAGTATTTCAATGTAGCATCAGCTATTTATGCAAAATACAAGTTACATGGGTTTCAATACCCTCCTGGGAATCGGATAGGTGTTTCCTTCATTGATGATGGGAGTAATGCAACAGAGTAAGTACCATCTCAGGGGGTCTAAAGCAGGGTTCTGGGTATACATGATAGGACTTGAAGAATAAGAATGGAAATAGTTAACCTCTTGAGTGAGGAAGTCACACAAAACGGGTAAGAAACTGAATGTTTCTGGTTTTCTGTAAATCATCAGTTCTATTCTTTAGTCTTCTTAGAAAAATGGCAACGCAGATGGTAGCAGCACAGCTTGCATCAATGGTGTGGAATAACCCAAGTCAGCAGCAATTTCTGGTAAGTACATGAGAACTTAACCTCTCTGATACATCAGTAGGTTATAAAATAAATGTGGCCTTTGTTTATTACCTATGTAAGAAACTGTTCAGAGCTACAGTACAAGATCATATAGAAGTAATGATATAGATCTCTTTAGCTCTTGGCTTAAAATCCTTACAGTGCAGTTTTTCTTTTTCTTATTTTGTACCTAACTCTTCAACAGCAATTTGGAGGAAATTCTGGATCACAGTTGCCTCAAATCCAGACAGATGTTGTACTTCCATCATGCAAAAAGAAAGCCCCTCCTGAAACTCCTGTGAAAGAAAGACTTTTTATCGTGTTTAATCCTCATCCTTTACCTTTAGATGTATTAGAGGATATATTCTGGTAAGATTTCAATTCTACAAATTTACGTTTTATAATATAATTTATTTAAACCAGTCATTTAAGCCCTCTCACAAACTTGAAACTTTCTATACCCAATACTTAACAGATAGAAAGGATTTGTTCTGCAGTTAAAAAAATTCCTATTTATATCACCTTTTAAGATATATGATCATTTCTCTCTCTTCTTTATTATTTATATATCTTAAGTCTCCACACAGAATTTCCTATTATTTTGTTTTGAAGATATAAATAACATAGTATTGTTTTTTAAAAGTTGCATGCATAAAATGGACAAATCATTTGTTTCTTTATAGAAAATACATATCTGCGTAGACCTGCCCTGTAGAATTCTTTTTACATAACTTTTCCTTTGTGATTGTAATTCAACTGAACAGAGTTGAATTATAGAAATAATTTTCTATCAGAAATAGAAACAAAATATAAAACAGCATTTCTATTTTGTTAGCACTCTGTTGGATCCTTAAGGATTGTATTGAGTAAACAATTATTTGATTGTAAGTAAGAGTACATAATAAATATAGAAAAAGGAAGGCTCTTGTTTATTTTTGTGTTTTTAATAGAACTCCTTTAATCTTATTTCTTTTTGGTCTTTTTTTTATTTGCCTTATAACAATGTTAGCAAATTTTGAAAAATAGGAAGCTCATTGAAGAGTCACACAAAATACCAGTAGTTCAAATATTTTGTCTTTTATTTAACTGATTCATGTAGTCTATTTCCTAAACATTTCCTTTATGCCAGGCAGTTGTCATACTAAGTGCAAGAGACATTGTGTAAACCAAACATATGATGTAAATAAGACATAGTAGTTCTTGTCCTCTGAGAGCTTATCTCCTGTAGGAGACAGACAAATGAGTAAGTAGGATACTACAACCTAGTGAGGTTGGTGTTATGAAAAGGAATATCCAGGCTATGAAATACATAAGGGAAGTATCTACTTCTAAAGCTCTAAGAAGCAATGTATAATTAAAACAGATAAAAACAACTTAGAGAAAAAAGGATGTTGTAGGGGTGGTTATTCCTGCAAGAGAGAATGTGAAAGGAGATGGTTAGAATATGGGATTTGAAAGGGAGGTTGAAGGGAGAGAAGACAAGGCCCATCTCAGGAAAAGCCCACAGGCTATGTTGGGGAGTTTGTCCTTACCTTGGATGGAATCCTTCGGATGGAAATGATCATATCTGTGTTTTGGAAAGATCACTAGGAAGGTAAATAATAGATTAGATAGGGACAAGCCCAGAGGGCAGGGAAACAAGTGAGGAATTTAGAGCATTCCAAGGAAAAGATAATGACTGGCTGAATGAGGAAAGAGACCTGAGTGAGAATGAAAAGAACTTGACTAATAGAGCATGTGCTTGAGAAGGAAGATTGACTTGATGGGATGTGGGAGAAGAGTGGAACTGATCAGGTTGTATTTTTATCAATTTCATTTGATTTTGTTTTTTTTACTTCGTTTCAGTCGTTTTGGTAACCTAATCGAAGTTTACCTTGTGTCAGGAAAAAACGTGGGGTATGCCAAATATGCAGATAGAATAAGTGCCAATGATGCCATTACTACTTTACATGGAAAGATCCTAAATGGAGTCAGACTTAAAGTTATGCTGGCGGATTCCCCAAGAGAAGAATCTAACAAACGACAAAGAACTTACTGATTTTTGAGGTAAGCCCTTTTTAGTCTGAATTTGAATAGCACATTGGCCAGATATTATAACAGGAAGAATATGTATGGAGTTTCTTTTCAGGGATTTGGAAGTTGTCAGTTAGAAGCATTGTGACTTAAAGGTTGGCTAATAAAACCACAGGTTGGGTTAATTTCATAATATGTTTTTTAAACTTGAACTTTATAAACTTAAATGTTTTTGATGTTTACTGAGAGAATTTTTTGCCCTTCTATGAAATAAAATCAGCTTTTAATGTAGAAAATTAAACAGTGGGTTTTTTTGTTTGTGAATATCTTAAATATTAAGAATTTGACTTTTTACCATATGTTTAGCTATCCTCAAAATTGAAATAGCTCTAAAGATTTTTAACTTGAAGGATTAATGTCTTGAGTTAAAACTTAATATAATTTATAGTAACCTTTATAAAGAGTGTTTTGACAACTCACTAGTGAAAGGGCTAAAAAGCAGTATCAAATAATGTATCTTTTTGGACCTTTTGAACCTAAATGCTTTTCTCTGGACTTGAATGTGTGAGTTTGTGAATTAAAACCACATATTCAGAAAGTATTATTATATGTATATATGTATTAAAAAAGGAACCCTGACAGTTTACCAAAAACTCTTGTCTATTATAATAATACATACAGCCATATGAATTCCTTTTTCTTTTAGTTTTCAGAAATCAAACTTACATTTCTTTTTCTGTGATAGTCAACACATACCTCCATGGCCGAGGGAAACATTCTTTAAAGTAGAAATGTTCAACTCTTTCACTTTTTTTATTCTGGCAGTGAATTCTAGGTTTCAGGGGCAGCTGAGAGTTTTTCCCTCACATCCAGCTTCCCAAGCCCACTGCTGATCAGCAAGCCCTTAAGATTGTCTTGCAAGTTACTGACTTGAAAGCCATTTTCTTTTACCTTCGTTTTCTTTATGACCAGTTATAGCGACTAGCAAATATCCGAATGAATTGTCACAAGCCTTACTGGTGATGACCCTTTTTCTGATAGAGCAAGTCAGGTGATTAGTTCCTCCTTCCTAGAAGGCTGTTGGCAATAGGAAATGCCCGTTGGGCCCATTATGAATAATCCTAATTTAGAAATATCTTGAAATGTTTTATTTAGTCACAAAATTCATTTCTATTACCCCATACAATGTACAAATTTTAAAATGCCAATGAAAAAGAATTAGCAAGTCCTTCTTAAAACAAAGCTGTCTTTTTACATTTACAAATAAAATGTTAAGACCTGAATTCTGGTTAGACAAGCTATCTTCTAAAATAGCTAAAATGTGTTTGTGCCTGTGAATATTTTAACATATAGCTAACAATTCTTTTATTCAAAGAATCTTTGTTTTTGAAAAAGGACAGTAATACTAAGTTCTTAACATGGGGGAAATACATGAATTACTCCTGTGGTTGAGCCTTTCCTAGTGATTATTTGTATAGTACAAAAATATTAAACTTAAAAATTAGAAGATCTGCCTTGGAATTCTGTCAACATTTAACTGACTGTGATTGGGCAGATCTCTTCACCTTTATGAGGCTGATTGTTTTAACAGGATTATTGAGAGAAAATTAATTGGAATTCCTTATGAAATATAATAACGTTTTGCAAGTGTGAGCTAAAGCTCTTGCCTTGGTGATTTCAGTGAATCTTTGAGATGTCATCTTATCAAAATGGTCAGAAACTAAAAATTTAATGATACAAAATATGGCCAGCTGGTGCTGTGCGAATGAAGCTTTATAATACCACATTTTTCCCTGTAAAAATGATATACATTCATCCTGTTCCCTACATTAGAGAAAGTGCATAGTCTTCAGCATGACTGTTCTTAAACTACAGATCTATCCTCTTTTCCTTTATTGAACCGTTGTACCTATTCAGAGCAAAGATAAAGTTGGGTCAGGTTCGCTGAAAATGGTAGGACATAACCAGCTGTATTGGTTTTGAATGTTTTGGAAGTTGCAGGACATTTTTTGAGTTTATTTTTGCTGTAGATTTTCTCTTTACTGTGGACTCCATGAGATTCTCCTCCTTTGTTGGTATATTACATAAATGGTTTTATTTATTTATTTATTTATTTATTTATTTTTAAAGAGTTTATTTGTTTATTTGACAGAGAGAGACAGCAAGAGAGGGAACACAAGCAGGGGGAGTGGGAAAGGAACAAGCAGGCTTCCGCTAAGCAGGGAGCTTGTTGTGGGGTTGATCCCAGGACTCTGGCTGGGATCATGACCTGAGCTGAGGGCAGACACTTAATGGCTGAGCCACCCAGGCACCCCATAAATAAATGTATTACTTTAAGGTTCAGTAAAATAATATGAAAGAGTTTCTCAAATTTTACATGATTATGGCAATTGAAATTCTTAGGGAGGGGGAGCATTTTTTTATTTGTTTCCTTGATTTGGGGGGACATAAGTACCACTCATAAAGGCCGGTTCCTTTTGTCTCTGAGAAATAGGCCTAGGATTAAGTGAGCTATACCTTTGAAATAGGGAAAGAAACTGGTCTAAGAATATAACTTTGAAAGTAATTGAATTCTATTTTGAATTAGGTTTAATTTACAAAATGTGTTTCTCTTTCTGTTTGAGGAAAATAAAAATTTTAGTATTTCAGAGCATCCTGATTTTGTATTAATTCACAGCATTTTCCCTCCAGAATTCAGTACCTGCTTACATCATTCTTCTGAGTAAGTTTGGTTTTGCTTATTTGGGGGCATCTGTGATTAAATAAGCAGATAACGTTGGTTATTTTGAAATAAAGGAAATTCCTAACGTTTTAGGAATACTAAATACAACAGCTGTTTCCTTTCAGGTGATGATTTTCATACTTCTGTTGTGTTCTTTCTACAGAACAAAGACTAAATAATGACATAATCCTCAGCTGACTGACTGAAAATGTGACTGGACGCACTCCCTGTGGACAGTTGACCGCTTTTTTTTTCATATCTCTGATAGTCTGTGCACAACATTGTTTTGTCTGGGGAGCACGGATTGTTGACATGTATTTTTGAATTCACATGTCAGTGCTAAAACTAATATAATAGTTGTTTCTTAGCGCAATATGTTGTTATATGTAGCAGAAATAAAGTTTTCTTTGCTCGACTAAATCATGCCTTATTTATGTGAAAGAAGAGAATAAAACATATAAGTGTTTAGAATTTGATAAAATGACATATTTCATTGATTTTGAGATGCACCTTTTTTCATATTTTTATACTTTTGAAATTGGAAACATCTTGATATCAATTAGGTGCCATACTGTTTTTATTTCTTAATGGAACATGAAATAATGGTGCTTCCTTCAGTCAACTGCATCTTAGATTCAATAAAATATGGTAATTTGCTGCTCAACCTACACATGCAGATTGGCTACTTACTTACACTTAATCTGAGGCAAGAGCCAAAAGACATACCAGAAATATTTTATACTGTATTTTTATAGTTATACGAAAATTTGTTGGTAATTTTGTAAAGATCTTTGAAGATTATAGAGCAATGGTAATTTTAAAAAAGAGTCTCAGGTTATTATGGATAATAAGTTTAAATAAATAAATCAGACGTTTTCCCTTTATAAATACAAGATATAATGGCTGCAGCAAAAATATGATGTGTGAGTTATTTCAGAACAGACTATGAGAGAAAGAATAGTCATTTCAAAAAAAGATTAAAAATTAGGACCCTACTCTGCTTGTATTTTGAAAATCCAAGAAAAATTTTTAGCCGCTCAAAAAAGGTGTCAGAAACTCAGCATCTTAAAAAAGGTATTATAAATGGTATGCAGTTATTAAAACCACTGAATTACTTCCTCATTATGCCTCTCACATTCTAAGTTAAACTAAAAATAATGAAGGATTAAATTCACTGAGCATAAGAGAGTATTGATTGCAGTTTGACATCCCTCCCTTGAAAAATTGAAATCCTTTTTTTTGAATCCATAATTTTAGTAAATTTAGATGAGAAAATTTCCAATCTCATCTTCCCAGGCAAGACTGACTGAATGAGAATAGAATCTTTGTGAACCAAATGGCATATTTTGAGAAGAAAGTAAATGCTCTCATTTGAAAGGAAAAAAACAAAAACAAAACCTAAGTGAAGGGAGTTGAGTATTAATTACCAACAGGTAGACTTATTCATCCTAAACTCATTTACTGTGCACATAGTTTCATTTTCACAGATTGGAACCAGATTGTGCCCCACAGATTATCAGGCTCTACCACTCAAGGAATACTTGAATTCCCCCAGAAATGTATCTGGCAGCTGGTTAATCTACACAGTATAAAAGTAGGGAAGGTGTTCTCTTAACTCGTACCTGAGTCCATTGCATCATTATTTGATCCTCATAATTGATAAAAATCTGATTCCTCACAATTTTCACCTTTTTAGTCTTCAAGTTTTTCACTGGGCCATTTAGAAGAAGTTGAATCTTTCGGGTGATTGCTATCATATACCTTCCTGAGCTCCAGATTTTCTGTTTGGCTGAAATAATCCCAATTTCTCCACTCCGCATTTGATGTCAGGGAGCCAGTTTCAGCAACCAATTGTGGTTTCAATAAGGTGTCTTCTGTAGATTTAGTTCCTTGATTCTTTCATATAAACTCTGAAGAGATTTTGTAGCATAGTTCTCTGCCTGCAAACCACTGCTTTTACAGTGCAGCCTTCTGTTGGGTTTTCCAGTTGCATCTCTCAGTTGTCGCTTGTAGTTGAGCCCTAAAAGTGTATTTTTAAAAGCCACAATGTCACGTTTTTCTTAAAACCAGGAGGTTCTAAAACCTAAGAAATAGTGTTTAATAATCTAGTGCTCCTGTATTAAATGTTTACTTCTCAAATGCACTTTGGGTATGAGAACATAGATACTTAGATGATCAGCATATGTTAGTTACTAAAACTGCCAACATAGAGGGGTTTTTATTAGGTGTGCATTTAAGCAATTCAGATGAATAAACTTCTCTTTGAAATATGTGGTTCAAATATAAATAGTATCTAAAATAAACCCTGATCAAAACTTTCTTGTACATTCATTGTCAGGTCTTTTATGGTAGATTGTAGATGCTGAAAGCAGGCATCAGATTTGCTGTTTGTAGAGCACCATGTCCCAAGCTATGTTCCTTGAAATACTAGTATCTTGAGAGAAGTCAGTAAGTCTTCTTTAGGGACAAAGTTTTCATGGTCGAAGATGTTTAGAAAATGTTTGGTTATTATTGCACAGATTTTTTTTGAGCATGAAACTTCTCAGAACCTTTAATATGCTAATATTTATCTTCTCTGTATCTCCAAAAGAAGACCATAGTTTGCACTGGGAAATGTGTTTTTAGAGGCATACTCCTAACAGGGCACTGATATTACAACGATCCTGTTTCAGGAAACATTCTTCTACAGTATATACTACTGTTTTTACTCAGTGGTAGTGGTGTGGTTTTATTTGTAATTTTTTGTGTGTGTTTTTTATCCCACTGTAGATAAAAATTAATGCAAAAAACTAAGGAAATTATTACTCTAAAATTTTCATGTTCTCTGAATGCTATTTTCTTTTAACCTGGACCTACATGATCTCAATGAACAGACAGAAAATAGAAATAAGAGATTTTACCACTAGGTGGTGATAAACATTGCCACTCAGAAACTGTGAAGGGCAGCATTCCAGTGTTATTTAAGGTACTTGAGCATGAAATGAAACTTACTTTAGTGTCTAAACTTTAGTGTCCCCAAGATTACCTCAGTTATTTGTTTAAGATACAGGTACACCGAGTCTGCACATTTGGAACTGAGTTTCTCAATAAGCTTCCTAAGCGATTTTGATAGGATAGTCAATGGAATGGACTTTGTAGTATACACTGGCCTTAAGAGATTCTGTATGTTGGACCTTAAATTGGACTATTGTAAAAATAAGACTTTGAGAACTTCCTGAGTCTTTTTACTTTAAGCATTTTTTAGAATTTAGCATCTGCTTTAATATCAGTACGTAATAAATTACAATAAGAAATTAAAAAACACAGCAGTCTTAGAGATAAATAGCAAGATGTCAGGCCAGCTTTTCATGTTAGCAAATATTTTTTGATGTTTGTATAGGATGGTAATTATTTGCTTTTTGCCACTCAAAATTCCTACCTAATTTCATTTATTTACATTGATTTTGAAGTAAATTATTTTAATGAATTATCATCAAAGATTTTGTCTCTAAGAAGTGTATAGATAGGTATCATTCCTTTTAAATGGCAAAGGAGCATGAAGGTGATGTAATTATCATCAGTGTTTAAAAAACTGAAATAGAATAATCACAGGAGTACAGAAATAAACATATATGTATCTGAGTATTTTTACAAACTCAAAGTGAATCTTTTTTACAAAATGAATGCTTTTTTTGGTGCACCCACAAATCTTTTATAGGTGCAGTTTAATTTTCAGTAACTTCTTAATTATTTGCCTAAAACTCAGTGAGGTCAAGAACAAATGAAATATATATATGGCCTTTTCATCCAGGGGTATAACCACCTGCAAATTTTAATTTTTGCCATATGTGGATGGTAAGCTCTATTAAAATCATAACTACTATTTTTACATATGACTTCAGTAAAGAGAGAAAACATAAAGGTCATCCTTATTAGATAAGTTTCATTTTAATATCTGAATTCTAATAAATGGATTGCATTATTTCCTTTTCTAGAAACAGTAACTCAAGGACACATGGATCCTGGGAACTGAAGGTATGGTATTACTAGGGGATCAGCTAGAAATATTTAGTTAACATGAAGTTGCAGTTCATTCATTATTAGGACAATGTTTTGACTATATTTAAGGTAGAAAACACTTGTCCTCAGTAGAATATGGAGGTCCCTAATATTCTACTTTGAGAAGGTTACCAGGCCCTGTGAAAATCCATTTGAGTGGTTATCTGTCACGGGAAAGAGAGTTCTCTGACTGTGTTCGATGAATTGCAGTCAATGTCTTGATGTCAGGATCCATGTGAGCTTGCTAACCTGCGAGCTGCCTAAGGCCGCAACCGCTGCAGTACCCTGGAGACCTCCTTTCTGACAATGCTGCTGCAGAAGTGGTGGAGGGAGGGCACCAGTGTTTTAGGAAAATCATTTTTGTACTTGAAATACAAAAATCTAGTACTGTTTTCTATAGAAATTGGGAAAATGTTGAACACAATAGGATAACCAAAGTACTTACTCACAGATACTCCTATGAATCTACACTCTTTTAATTTTCCTGCCTGTACTCCGTTTCTGATTTTGTAGGTGAATGCTGTTGCTGCTAACTGATTTTCTTGCTCACATATTGTCATCATTTTTCAGCATTAGTAATACACTGGTCACAGAATTCATTAGCACAGAGTTCTCAGAGGGTTTCTGGGCTTGTCTGTTCTGTTTGCTTCAGTTTTTTAATGCTAAAAGGAGAATTAAAGTCATCTACTTTAAAGTCCTCTAATTAAAGTCATCCTCATTTACTGGAAGATATGATATACAAAAATACATTAATTTTTTCCCTTTCATCCTTGACAAAGTGTGTTATATTGGGTTTTGGCACTAGAAAATAGTATTTACATTCTTAAATCATTGATCCTTTGGCACAAGAGACTTCCTTCCTGTTCCATATCAGTCCATTAGTAACTTAGGAATGTGACACTTGGGGGACAGTGTAGAAGGAGATTGCGATTTATTACTGATAGGACTGACTTTAGGAAGAATCTGCAGGGGTTGTTGAAAACTGGAACTTGCTGACTTGCATTGGCAAAGCCAAAATTAACCAAAAATGGCAAAAAAACAAAAAACCATACTTGGAGATTGGGGAGAAAGCACTCATCTTGATTTTAACATCACAAACTCCCACCAGGGCCCACCTACCATTTCTTGGCTTCCACCAGAAACTCCTAGCAGAACTCACTTCCTTCCACTTTTACCCTGAATCTTGGACTCCTAGGCACTGTCCTGTAATCTTGCCTTTCACCCAGCCCAGTCATATTTCACTGCTATAACTCAAAGAAAGTATGGGACTGGGGGGAGAATGAAAGTCGGTTTCCTTTACCATCCTGAAAGATTAGCAGTATACTTCTACTTAATAACTTTCAGTTACTTGTCATATAGGAATATCATGTCTTCTAGATCTTACTGATTTTATTAACTTTCAGTACCCCCAGGAGCGAGTTTCATATATGATACCAACATTGCCTTTTTGGACCTGTTTTCTCATCTAGAAAATAAAAGAGATAATAAAGGCAGTATAAATACAAACACCCACAACACTCCTATGCCAGTTTTCTGCAAAAATACCCATGAAACATTAAAATAAGAAACATTATTCATAGACCTTTGGGTAAGAATAGTGGAAACTAGAAGGAATTTTTGCTAGGTAAAGCCATAAGGGTAGATTTTTTAAGTGGCTGACTCAAATTCCATGTCAAAATAATTTGTTAGTGAAGCAAGATGACACCTTAGCTTCCCATCATCTAACATTCCTTATTACGCTATTTATAAGAAAGCTATAATAATCACTTCAGACAACTATTGGGAGTCCCATCAGAAGAGACTTTCTGGATTCTTAACAGGTGGCACTGAAGGTGTACTACCCTGGAGCTTTTCCTTAACCAAGAGAACCACAGCTGGCAATCTCTTGGGGCGGGGGAGGGGGGGTTGGTAGTCATAAAAGGGAAGAGTAACCGACCCAAAAAGATCTCTTAGCCACTACCTGTTAGCAGATTTAGAATACTTAACACAACATTCTTTTTTAAAAGGTGTTCTTTCTAGCTGTCTTTCCTAAGAACTTTGGTCTTATTGCAAGGAAATTTGTTATCCTCGCCTATGCTAAGGCTACATCTGATGAACTTCCTTGGGTTTCCTGGAGGAATGAAATGGGTTTAACATTTCTGACTACCTGCTGGATTAGCATCAGCACTTGAGTGGACTGAAAAAGAGCTGAAAGCAATCCTCAGAGTCTGCCAGTTCTGCAGCTGGCCAAGCTAAACCTCTCTTCACTGAGAAATGAGTAACTAAATGGACAAGAGATTTGAACAAGCAATTTCACAAAAAAGGCCAAGAAGGGATCACAGTTCCATTTTTTGTGTATGTTTTTGTTTTGGGGTTTTTGTTTTCTTTTTTTTTTTGTAGAGGAAGGGACAATTGAGCAAATTCCTTATCTTTTTTAAAGAAACACTAAAACATTCTCTTTTTTACTTTGACAGGTAATGTAAGTTTAAGGATAATTTTTAAATCTATTAAATGTTCAGCCATATTATTCATCAAAGAGATGCACATTAAAACTCTATTAAGATACCCTTCCACATGTTTTTCCAGTGCAGCAAAAAATTAAAATACTGACAATACCAAGTGTTGAGAATGTAAAGCCTCAGGAACTCTCTCCTGAGCTGCTGGCAGTAGGGTGAACCGGCCTAAACGCTCTGGAAACATTTGACAAACAACTAATGCTGCGTCCTACATCTACCCTCGACTCAGTAATTCCACTTCTGGGCAAGTATCCAACGGAGATAAGAACACACATGTACAAAAAAATACAGAGAAGAATATTCTTAGGATTATTCACAACAACCTCAAAGTTAGTGAAACAATTCCAGTGGCAACAGAGTGCACACAGTGAGATACTACTCTGTAACAAGGACAGGGGCTAACTTGTTACATGTACCCATTTGGGTGAATCTTATAAACATGATGATAAAAGAAACAAGCCAACAAAAAATGTGCTGTATGATTGCCACTATAAAACGGTTCAAAAATACAAGCAAAATACACCTTTAGACAGAATGGAGTGGGGAGAAGTCAGAAATGGTGCTGACGGTGTGCTGGTATTCTTGTCTTTCTTTACTAGTGTAGTGATAACCTACTGAGCTGTATGCTTAACAGTTTATACAGTTTTTTAAAATTTATCTTACACTTCAATTAATGTTTTTGTTTCTTTTTTTTTTAAGATTTTATTTATTTATTTGACAGAGAGAAATCACAAGTAGATGGAGAGGCAGGCAGAGAGAGAGAGAGGGAAGCAGGCTCCCTGCTGAGCAGAGAGCCTGATGCGGGACTCGATCCCAGGACCCTGAGATCATGACCCGAGCCGAAGGCAGCGGCTCAACCCACTGAGCCACCCAGGCGCCCCGATGTTTTTGTTTCTTAATGAATTAAGCAAAACAGCAGGAGACTAATGGGACAGACACCACTGCAGTATGAGAGAAGAGCAATATCCTGAGGCTTTTAGAAGGAAGGGCTTTGTTTTTCCAGTGCACGTATAGCAAGAAATATTAGAAAATATCTGCTTCAGCCCCCACCCTGGTGCAACAGAGCCTTACGATGTTGGGGGCAGAAGATTAAGAGAGTGGGAAAAGAACGGGACAAGTCAAATTAAAATTTGTGTCAGAAACAATAGTCCTAGTGCTAAAGAAAATCTAACCCCAAATGAAGAAAGGTGAATATCAAACTGGTTTTCAGAAATCTGCTAGGTCTCCTGAGCCAATAAAGGAAAGGTGTTCAACCAGATCAGAGCTGCCTTTCTCAATGTGCTGTATTCTGCATAATAAGCTTCCCTTTAAGTAAGGGTCTGCAGCTTGAAGATGTTACAGTACTCCAAAAGCACCAGAGTAAAAGATAAACTCAAAAAAGCACCTTCAGATGAATTTAGTGGGCTGATTACAAAGATTTATCCTTTGAATAATAGGCTTTCCCAAAGAAAACAACAGAACAAATTAAACAATAGTTTTAATAGGAGAATCCTTGATCTAAGAAAAGGCTCAAGTTTAAATGAAGATCCCTTTTGCATATTAAGTGCCAGCACCTGGGTGGCTCAGTGGGTTAAAGCCTCTGCCTTCAGCTTAGGTCATGATCCCAGGGTCTTGGGATTGAGCCCCGCATCAGGCTCTCTGCTCAGCAGGAAGCCTGCTTCCTCCTCTCTCTTTGCCTGCCTCTCTGCCTACTTGTGATCTCTGTCTATCAAATAAATAAATAAAATTTTTAAAAAATAAATAAATAAATGCCAGCTGGAACAGAGCAGAGTTCTGTAGTTCAGGATTTCTCCAGTTATCCACATGTGACTATCACTGAAAATCTCTCTGCGGTATGCAACATGCACAACTTATTTGCCCCTTATAGAAAAAAATTACTTGAATATAATCACATTACCAAAATTAAGAAGAAAAGAATGAGAAAAGAAAGTTGGTAGGTACTGAAATCAATAAAATTATTAGGATAATGTGGATAATTTAAAACATTTATTAAGTGATAAAAACTTAAATGGGGTTTATTAACCCCAGATTAAGTTATTGAAGGCCAGGAAGAGATAACAGTTTCTTTTTTAGGAGGTGAAATGAGGGATAAAATACTATCTTCTGTTAAAAAAAAAAAAAACAACTCCTTTTTACTTTGAAAATTCAATGTAAATTTAAGAATCTTTTGAGGGGCACCTGGGTGGCTCTGTTGGTTAAGCATCTAACTCAATCTCAATGCAAGTCTTGATCTCAAGGTTGTGAGTTCAAGCCCTGTGTTGGCTCCACAGTGGGTGTGGAGCCTACTTAAAAAAAAAAAAAAAAAGTTTGAAATCTGTTAAGGTGGGTAATAATAAAATTAATAACAGAACATCTCCTGGCCAGATCCTTGAAAAAGACAAAAAGGAATCACATATTTGACAAAAGTTGAAAGAAATAAGAATAGCGCTTAGGATCAAAACTGTTTAAATTGTTTAAATTCTAAAAACAGAATTAAATGATCTGCATCTTACGAAGGCTTACTTTTAATCAAATTCTGTCACACACCTAATATTAATGTATTTCAGAGCACAATTAGAGAAGGTATAAATAGCATATTCACTACTAAAATTATAATTAGTAGGAAAGACAACAAACCCCAGGGTTTATATGCAGAATAATATAGGATTGAAATGGAGAAATACAAAAGGCCTTTAAAATAGTGTAGAGGGGCACCTGGGTGGCTCAACTGGTTGGGCCTTTGCCTTCAGCTCAGGTCATGTTCCCAGGGTCCTGGAATGGAGGCTTGCATCAGGCTCCCTGCTCAGTGGAGAGTCTGCTTCTCCCTTTTCCTCTGCCCCTCCCCTCATTTGTGCTCTCTGTCTCAAATAAATAAGATCTTTTAAAATCAATGAAATAGTGTGGAGATTATGGTGGAGACCTTGACACATGTTCTGGGAACTATCAAACCAAGAAGGGAGGTAAAAATGAAAATTACTATGTATAAAAAATACAATTTTTTCTCAAATTGAATAGTTTACAAATCGATCAGCTAGCAATATTGAATGACAGGCAGCATAGAGGACCCAGAAACATCTCTTAACTCTGCACATTAGCTGATTTAGAATATTTACAGCAAGATCCAAAACAAAACAAACCCTCGAACTGTTCTAAACTTTGGCCTCTTTGTCCTAAAGACACATTGCAAGGAAATCACTTCCATTCCAAACCTGGACCCTATGGGCCTCAGCTTTCCTGAAGGAATGAAATAGCTCAGCATTTGGTGCTCACCTGCCGGATATTCCGTCAGCGTCTGAGCAGACTGCCAAATTGCTGAAAGCAATTCTTGCAGTCTGATAATTCCCCTGCAGGGCATTTTATAGGGCAGAAATTGTACAGGCTGTATTCTTTGATCACAAGATAATAAAACAAGAAAATAAAAGCACAGTCACCTGGAAGATAATTTTAAAGCCCTCTTCTAAATAGCTATTTTGTCAAAAAATGCAATAAGATAGAGTGGAAAAATGGCAAAAGTAGAGGATGATATGTTTAAGCTAAAGGGCAAACTGATAGCCATTATTGCACAAAGAAGGTACATGGATGAATTAAACATATAACACTGGAAACAAAAGTAACAATAAAGGCTAATTAGAAATAAATTAGAAAGAAGTAAAAAGGCAACCTTGCAAATGCATTTTTTTAAAAATTCAAAACTAGAAATAACAGTGGTATGAAAAAACAGGATACTTAAGTCCCATCCTCAATTATACATTTTAATTTAAGCGTTTGTTATAAAATGTTAAATATACCAGTTTAGAACAAGAATTAGAAATCCTGAGCAGATCAGTAACCAAAGAAGAAATTCAGGCAGTTGTCAATGAATTATAATCCTTAAATTAGCCCTGATAACTCATCCATTCTTCCAGACTTGAAAAGCACATCATTCCTCTGGTTTTTAAGTTTTTCTATGCAGCCTGGAAAAGGTGAGTACACACATTCATTTTGCATAAGTAACATTACTCTGATACCAACACTTAAAATTTGGCAGTTAAAATCAAAGCTATATATCTTAGTTTACCCATGAATATGGATGTAAACAAATCTAAGATACTAGAAAGTGAAAATAATATCTTCAAAGAACAGTTCACCATGCTGAGTGGGGTTTAATTCTTTGATGAAAGAGCAGTTCATGTGAAGAAAAATTACTATAATATTTATCTTCATAGGACCATAATGAGATCCACAAACTGATTATCCATTCTTGTGATTGTGCAAATGCCATGGACAGTTAGATTAGATTTGGTTTACTTGAAACAGTGGCTAGCTGGAAAAATGGGATTAGCCTGACATATTTAGTAAGTGAAGCAGTGTCTAAACCTCCCCTCTAAGTTCAAGAGTGCTATAGAATGGAGAAAGAAGTATGGATGCATGTCAGTGAGAGAACCAAAATGTCTAAAACTGGTTCTTAAAAAAATAAATCAATTTATTGAGCTGTTACTATTTGCCAGACATTAGGCTAATTGCTTTACATACATCTCAAAAATCTAGGAAGTATTGTTCTCGATTTATCAAAAGGCTGTAAGGTGCTCTGAGGGATTTGCCCAGGATCACACAGCCAGCAAAGGTGGAAGCTGCGCTTTGGACACAGTCTTCACTGAAACCCGTATTCTTAACTGGTATGCTAAATATCAACAGCTGTAACAAATAATTCAGAAACTACCATACACTGCAATTGAATATTACACAACAACAACTCCTTCCAGAACTATGGGATAGCATGAAAATGATGCTTACTATTTAGCAAAGGCAAGGAATATACAAAACTGTATATAGTGTGGTTTATAAATTTTTAAGCTGGAGTGAGTTTGAAAAGAAGCCAATGTGCATGTGTTTACTTTTCACTATTGCCATTTTTCCTTGGTGAACATGGATAAGTTTTTTTAAATCTAAAAATATACTGTATCCCCTACAAAATTGAAAGCTTTCTGTGAGCAAAACCTGTTTGTTTTTGTAATATCCAAACCAGCTGTGCACTTTACACATAGTGGGCACAAAATACTTATTTGAGTTACAACATAAAGGGTCCTATATGCGTCCCTCACTGTCTACAATGTAGATTGTAAACAAATCTACATTTTTTATAAATATCCTAGTAATTGTTCAGATGCCTTCTTTTCAGATTGAGACCTATTTACTAGGCTCATTTTTAGAGATTCTAATTTTAATTTCAATTTTATGCTTCTGGTGTTTTTTATAAATGGATTAATGGCTAAATCAGCCAGTCCACATACAAATCTTGGTGATAGTTTGAAATGACAGGTAACATTTATTGAACTCTTGCTAGTCAATACTGTCCTAAATTTTTTCCCTAAATTTTTCCCATTTAGCAGTCCCAACAGTTCCATGGAATTAAAACTATGAGACCCAGAGACATTGAATGACTTCTACCAGGACACACAGCAAGTAAATAATGGAGCTGATATTCACAGTCAGGACGTATGACTCCATGACTTCACTTAAGTTCACATACTAGTTCCAATGCTGTTCTTTAAGAACAAAGTATAAAATCTTTGTCATAAAAATAGAGCATGTAATGGAGAGAGAATTTTTTTCCATTGTGTGGCCCCTTGAGAGAGTGGTGTGAGAGAAAAGTATAAGTGAGATGAGAGGAAGTGAAGAAAGCAAAGGAGAGAAGGAAATACAGATGGCAGGAGAAGGAATGATGACTCAGTGGCTTTGGGGCGATAGCATCGGTTCCTTTTGTACTTTGGTTGCTGCACAAGCTTAACTAACAACTATATTGAGTATCAATGTACTGAGTGCTCAGGGACGCATTGGTGAGAAGAAGAGAAAGAAAAGCCTCCTTCTGTAGATTAATTCTTCTTTAGTTTGAAGAACTAGTGTACTATAGGGTCAGCTGCCACCTCGGCAGAGCAGACAGGCTCCTTCCAAACCTCTTTCAAAAGATTCACCAAAACAAAAGAATTCCTCTTTTACTGTCCCCTTAATTGGCACACACCTCATTTTTTGTTTGTTTTACAGGTCTTTGTTCTGTTTTATTTTTTGAGGTAAAAATTACAGTGCAGTGTGCAGATAATAAGATTCAGTAAATTTGACAAATGCATACACACTTCTAATGATTGGAGACAGTTTCCATATGTCTCGCAAGTAGAGGCACACTGTCTCTTTTCAGGAATGCTTTTATAGTGAACAGTCTTGGAAGGTAATGTCCCCTCTGGAGCAAACAGCAGGTTTGTTTACTGTCCAGTGTAATAAAGATAATGTCTTCTTTCAGAGCAAAGGGCAGGCACAATTACTACCCTTTATAAAATACTGAGGATCTTCAGTTCTGACACCAGCTTACTGCATATGCAGCACCAATCTGGGCCCCTCTTCATTACCTGTTTAAGGCTTAGAGGACAGGAGGAACCAATACAAACCTGATGCTCAAACTGCTTATTGCGCTGTGGATACTGACCCAGGAATTTTGTGTCTGTTGCCAGCATCCACAAGATGGGCGGGCTAACTTGCTGTCTTGCAACTAGAGTGAAACCTCAGACCCTTCACAGTTCTTGACAGCCACCCCCTTCGCGATACAGACCTATCCACTGAAGCAGCATCCACTGAAGCAGCAGGTTCCCTCATACCCATCTCCCCTCAGTCTCACAAGAGATGATCCTGTTTCTGGTTGTTTTCACAATAGATAGTTTTGCCTTTTCTAGAACATCACATACAGGGAATCATACAACAAATACTCTCGTATTTCCCTGTCTCACTCAGCAGGTCTGTAAGATAAGTCCATGCTGTTGTATAAATCAGTGGTTCACTCCTTTTTGTGTCTGCGTAGTATTCCATTGTTAGAATAGTTCTCCATTTAACCATTTCCCTGTTGATGGACATTTGGGTGGCTTTCAGCTTGCAGAACAAAGCTGCTGTAAACATCCACATGTTTAAATAATGTTTTACTGTATACAGGAATTTGGGAACAAATCATTGTAGAGATTCCAGATTTTATTATCTGCTTTCAAAGAATGCTCATTTTTGTCTTAGAAGGGACTTAATCTATCTGGACCCAAATTTCCAGCTCTATCTCTTTTGCAAAGGGCAGCAGCTGAAATTTCTGTTGCAGTTTTCTGCCTTCCACCTGCCCCCTTGGAGTCTGTCCTGCATAAGTACAGTCAAAGGAATCAGCTAAAAATTACGGTGAGGTTCAATAGATTTGGGACTCTCTATGTTGTGACTCTCCTTTTTTGATTATCCTCCCTAACTTCAAACTTGTTTGGGCATCTCTAAACTCAGCCAAATGACTCCTCGAAGCAGTAAGATTGCACTTGTCTGTTTGAGTTCTGTTTGTTTGTTTGTTTGTTTGTTTGACCGAGATCACAAGTAGGCAGAGAGAGAGGGGGAAGCAGACTCCCTGCTGAGCAGAGAGCTCAATGCAGGGCTCCATCCCAGGACCCTGAGATCATGACCTGAGCCCAAGGCAGAGGCTTAACCCACTGAGCCACCCAAGTACCCTGTCTGTTTGAGTTGTAGTATCTCTGCACCCAAGAGGAATGAGAGTACCTTCAGGTAAAAGGTTCTATAAACAAATCTCATCCAGTGTGATTCCCAAAATGTTTATTCCTCTTAGTATCAACCTGCTTTTGGTCATTCTCCAGTGCCTTCAGATAGCTGTTTTTTAAAATGTTACCCAGAATTTATAATTGTTATAGAAGACTTAGCCAGATAAAAGCTACTCTACCATTTCTAGAAGCAGAATTCTGCCTAGTAATATATTGTTATCACTTTACGCCTTGTCATTTTACTTTGGATGTATCTCTTACAAACAACATGTAGCTGGTTTTATATTTTTATGAAATCTGGTTCTGTTTGCTATTCAGTATGTTTAATCTTAATTTACATTTATGTGATTAATGAAATCTGGATTTATTTTTTACCATTTTATATGTTCTGAATACCATTATTTACATTTGCTTCAGTTCTGGTTTTTCACTAGACTGAAAAGACTTTCTGTATTTTCTCCTCGTCCTTTCTATTTTCCTCATTTGGAAGCTATAAATTATATTTCTCTTCCTAAGTGACCACCCTTATATTCTACATATGTATCTATAAAATTTTTACCAAAGTCTAAAGTTACTCAATATTCTATCTTCTTTCCAAACAGGAAAAGAAGATTACTTCATTTTATTTACCTGTTACCAAATTCCTATCTTTTATTGTTATCTAAAAACTTAACGTCAACTTTTTTTTTTTTTTTGGTGCATTTGCAAATGGGTTGTCTTCTTAATTTCTCCTAGTATCTTCAGTTACTTCATTATTGTATAGAAATGCAATACATGTCTATATATTAATTTTGTATCCTGTGACTTACTGAATTCATTTATCAGTTCTAGTAGTTTTTTGGTGGAGTCTTGGGGTTATCTGTGTATAGTATCAGGTCATCTGCAAATAGTGAAAGTTTTACTTCTTCTTTATCACTTTGGATGTCTTTTATTTTTTCCTCATCTGATTGCTGTGGTTAGGACTTCCAGCACTTTTTTGAATAAGAGGGGTGAGAGCGGACATCCTGTCTTGTTGCTGATCTTGAAGGAAAAGTTCTCAGTTTTTCACCCTTGAGTATGATGTTGGCTGTGGGTTTTGCGTATATGACCTTATCGTGTTGAGATATGTTCCCTCTAAACCTACTTTGCTGACAGTTTTTATCATAAGTGAACTTTATACTTTGTCAAATGATATTTCTGCCTTTATTGAGATGATCATGTGGTTTTTATTCTTTCTCTTGTTAATGTAATATATCATATTAATTGATATGTAAATATTAAGCCATGCTTACATCCCTGGAGTAAATCATATTTAATTGTGGTGAATGATTTCTTTTTAATGTATTGTTGGATTCAGTTTGCTGTTATTTTGTTGGGGATTTTTGCATCTATGTTTATAAGAGATATTGGCCTGTTGGGGTTGTTTTGTTTTGTTTTGCTTTGTAGTGTCTTTATCTGGTTTTGCTATCATAATAATGCAGACCTCATAGAATTAATTTGGAAATATTCCTTCCTCTTTTATTTCTTTTGGAATAGTTTGAGAAGAATAGGTATTAACTCTTCTTTAAATGTTTGATCGGTGCGTACTTCGGCAGCACATACACTAAAATTGGAATGACACGAAGATTTAACGTGGCCCCTGTGCGAAGGATGATAGGTGAATGTTTGGTAGAATTTACTTGTGAAGCCATCTGGTCCTGAACTATTTTTTGTTGGAAGTTTTTTGATTACTGATTCCATTTTATTGCTAGCAATCAGTCTGTTCAAAACTTTTTTTCTTCCTGATTCAGTTTTGAAAGGTTACATGTTTCTAGGAATTTATCCATTTCTTGTAGGTTGTTCAGTTTGTTGGTGTACAATTTTTCATAATATTCTCTTACAATCCTTTGTATTTCTGTGATGTCAATTTTTATTTCTCCTCCTTCATTTCTGATTTTATTTACCTGAGTCCACTCTCTTTTTCTTCTTGAGTCTGGGTAAAAGTGTATCAGCTGTGTTTACCTTTTCAGAGGACCAGATCCTGGTTTCATTGATCTGTTCTATCATTTTTCTTAGTCTCTATTTCATTTATTTCTGCTTTAATCTTTATTATTTCCTTCCTTCTACTGGTTTTGGGCATTGTTTTTCTAGCTCCATTGGGTGTAAGGTTAGATTAGCATCAACGTTTTTATCATAATTTTTTTAAAAAATCAATATTCAAATATACCAACATATTCTATGCTCACTCTTATTTCTTTTTGTTAAAATAACAACGTAGTGATATATAATTTATATATCATAAAGGGCACCATGGTTTTTTGCATCCAATTTCTTCCTTTTGGATTCACTTTTCTTCTTGCAACCATTACTGGTCATTCCACTGAGATGTGTTTTCCCACAGAAAAACAGATTCACCCTTATCCTAAGACCCCTAACACCTTCATCTAATCAGGGCATTGTGATCAATATCCAGTAATTTATGATATACATCAAATTTAAATGTGGTTCCCATTGATCTGGAAACCTGTGAACTAAGATGTGTGTATGTGGTGGGGGGGATGTAATCTTTCCCCACCATTATACCACATAGAATGATAGAACCTAGGATAGGATACTACCATTAACTCCTAGTCAAAAGGGAGAGATTTAAAGGCATTATTAACATTTACTTGTTCTAAAATACTAAAGGAAAAATGCTACCTGGAACCCCTATTATGAGAAGAAATAATTTTCCTTGATTAGACACTCATTCTGCTCCCTAACAGTGTGTCTTTTATCTGTTATTCTCTACTACTCTTGGTTTTGCCTCCCAGAAGGTGAATTCTTTAGATTTCTATCATCCCCCTTAGTCACTTCTGAAATTGGAGAATATGCCCCTTCTGGTGCTACATAACTTTCTCAGTTACTTCCTGCCTATAAAAAGTTTTGGTCTCTGTACCTCAGTCTCATTCCCTTTCAGTCTTAGCTGGTGGTTTATCAATACAGCTCTCTCAAAAACATAGATTTCCTGTGTGTTTTCCGTGAGTTCTGTTTGACAGAACCATCCATGATTCTTTTTGGCATATGCCTCTCATTCTAGACCTCGTTATGAGGAGCTTCCGCCCATTAGGCTTCCAAGAGACCCTGCCCTTAAGCTTCTAGAAACCTGTTTGTCCAACTGAGAGGTTCTACCAGGAATCACCTTAATTCTTCTTCTTTTTTCTTTTTTTTTTTTTACGATTTTATTTATTAGAGAGAGAGAGGGAGTGCGCAAGTAGGCAGAGCAGCAGGCAGAGGGAGAGGGAGAAGCAGGCTCTTTGTTGAGCACTCAGGGAGCCTAAAGCGGGGCTCAATCCTAGAACCCTGGGACCATGACCTGAGCTGAAGGCAGCCGCTTAACCAACTGAGCCACCCAGGCACCCCAGGCATCACCTTAATTCTTTCAGATGTCTTAATACAAGAAGTTACAGCAATACCCTTGGTTTAACATCTACCCCCCAAACCCAGACTGAATCTGAGACTCCCTTACTGGCTGGAGATGAAGAGGTTTATTTGCAAAATAAACAAGTTCTGGACTCTAAATTCCTCTAAATTCTTGCAAGTTGGCAGGAATTTTTCTCCCTCAGATGTATCTTTTTTTTTTTTTTTTAGTTTATTTATTTATTTATTTATTTATTTATTTGTCAGAGAGAGTGAGCACAGGCAGACAGAGTGGCAGGCAGAGGCAGAGGGAGAAGCAGGCTCCCTGCTGAGCAAGGAGCCCGATGTGGGACTCGATTCCAGGATGCTGAAATCGTGACCTGAGCGGAAGGCAGCCTCTTAACCAACTGAGCCACCCAGGCGTCCCAATGTATATTTTTCTTATAGCACCTTATAAAATAAACCTAAAACTAACTGCTTCATACTTTGAACATATGCCTAGAAATCATCCTGCAATCCATGTTACCACAAGTAACAGTTTTACTAAACACATGTTGTCATTTTTCAACTTCCATAATAGTTTGCATACCATCCATCACCTGTCCTCTAAGCTAATAGCATACGTTTTTGGGTTTTGTTACACAGCATCCCTGTATTGGGTTTTCTGTATCAGCTAGCTACTGCTGCATAACCAACAACCACAAAATCTTAGTGACACATAACAATAAGCTTCTAATTCTCTTGGATCTGCAGGTCAGATCCATGAGCAGGTCAGATACAGCAGCTTAGGTGGCAATGGTGAAAACAGCTCTGCTTCACATTGCGGGGCTGTGGGCAGGTAGGGCAGTCCTGCTCTGCAGATAGTCATGTTGGGACCCGGGTTGAAGAGTGGCAGCTACTCTGGGGGAAAACTCCTTTCAGTGAGGTGACAGAAGTACGAGAACATAAGCCCCATCAAATGAGCACATTTCAAGCCCCCGCTTTCATCTCATCTGACCCTCCCAGCCCAGCCAAAACATTCCATAGCTGAGCCCAAAGTCAGAAGGTGGAAAAGTTCTTTTGTGGAAAGAACTTCAAACTTAGAATGGCACAGGACCTGGGTGCAGAGAGGGGAGAAGAATTTGGGCTAGTGATTGATCTCATCCTCCATGGTAATATGAGAGATACTTGTTGCCAGCCTGCACTTCTGTTCTGCCTCCAGAAGTCTGCAGCTTCCCAGAAAGCTATAGGGCCAAGAAGTAGCCAACAGCATCTTTTTAAAGTTTCCTTCTAAGGGAGTGAATGTAAGCAAGGATCCCCCTAGGCCGGCACCTTGTTTTAGGCAGCAAATCTGTTACTGATCTCTGTCTAGGGCAATTTTATTCTCTCCCAAAGAGAATGTAGACTCGTAGTTGCTTCCGCCTATTTCATGACCCACTCCAGCAGGCCCATGGCTCCAGCCCCCATTCCTTCATTGCATTTCTTTTCTGTTTCTACCTCACAGAAAAGCTGTATCTTATGGAACAAAGTTGTGTGTTTTTTTTTTTAAAGATGCATATTTTTTCTTTCATATATATCACACCCATGGGCTTGGAGCAGGGGAACTTTGAACCTTGAACTTTTGATAGCATTGCCACCCAAAGTTGTAGAATACCATATGAAGTTTCTCTTATTTCTGTGATGGTTTTTAAGCATGAAATCTATTTTAATGTTTCTTGGTACTGAAGTATGCCTAAATTTAGTACCTTACAAAAAATAACCAGTTTCTTAAAGGAGAGACATATTCAAATTCAGTACATTTGGGAAAATCATCATTTCTTCCCAGTAAATCCAATCATTAAGATAGACCACTTTTAAATGTGTATATTAAATATTACTATATTTTATCACAGCCTGGATATCCCATTCTCTTTGCCTTATACAAGGTTTTATCTTGTATAAGATAAAACAAAAAGTTTTTTTTACCTTTTTACTATATATAATTTATTGCAAAAAAATTCATAGATCTAATGTACACAGAATAGTTTAATGACCTCTATATACCCATGACAGGGCTTCATAATTATTAATCATGATAAGTCTTATTTCATTTATACCAGGGTTTGAGAGACTATGACCCACAGGTCAAATCCAGCCTACCGCCTGTTTTTGTAAATAAAGTTTATTGGGACACAGCCATGCTCTTTGTCTACATGTTGCCTCTGCCTACTTTAGTGCTACAGTAGTAGAGTTTAGTAGTTGCAACTGAAATTGTGTGGCCTGCAAAGCCTAAAAATTTATTATCTAGGATTTACAAAAAAAGTTTGCTGACCCTGAAGTATACTCTGACCCACTCTCCTCAGCAAAAATCTCTCTTTCCTACTTCATTTTAAAATATTTCAGTATGTATTTTAGAAGATGAGGACTCCAAAATAAAATACCATTCTTATACTAAAAAATTAACAGTGATTCATAGTTTTGTTTCTTCTACAAGTCTCCCACTGAAGAACAAGGGAGAATTCTTTAACATTTCTCTTGCCTTGTGACACATTATTCAGGTCTACAGTAGGCCACCCTTAGTCTAACAAATCATTTTTTTACTTTTGAAAACCTGCAGGCTTTTTGTTTTCATTAGTAGTCCATTCTCAGTAATTTTAACAGCTTAACACTTTATCTGTGGAGGACTTCAAAGGAGAAGATAGTCTGAAATTAACAAGGCATGTGAGAAAGTTAATAAGCACTAATAGCATAATCATCAGAGGTTTCAGCAGAATTGCCATTTGTGATATATTAAAGTCCTTGTGAAAAAAATGGGGCATATAAAGGCAATCTCACGTTTTAAAAAGTCTAATGGTATTAGAGACGTGGGGCACACTGGTTTTTCTTTTCTTGAGCAAACCAAGGAGTTCACGTTCAGAGATTTTGACAGTGAAGTGATTGTTAGCATTTCTAAATAAAATTTTATATTTAAATAGCTTCTTTTTTTTTTTTCAGTATATGTGGCACTTTTTCAGGAGCTATCTCATTTAATGTTTACAGCAACTTAGTGAGGGAGAGCTTATTTTCACTTTGGATGATCCCACTGAGACGCAAACCCATGTCATCTGCTTAAAGTCCACCAAACACACCACTGAACCCATGGTCACAGATCTTTCCAGAGAACAGTTCTAAACAGGCTTTATCACCCTTTACAGGCCTTGGTTATATAAATGTTCTATATTGTGCAAGTATGATTAAGTGTGTTACCTCCTAGATATGCTAAAGATATATCTATACAGTGAAGATACTGCAATAAACTCTCAGGAAACCTGTACTTTTGGAGCTTAGGATTTCAAGCACAGAGCGTTGTGTCTTTCAAAATCACAGAGCAAGAAACAATCTATTATCTAGCTTTTAGGGACCCCTCTGAGCATTTCTTTTACATCCTCATTATGGGTCCAGAGCACTCGTGGAGATCTGGTCCTAGAGGCTTGGAGAAACGGCTCATTCTAGGGTTTGGGCAGAGGAGGTCCAAATGAACCCTGAGCATCTTATTGTATTAGAAAGTAAGGAAATGCTTCCCAAAATGATGAAGGGGGAATCAAAAAGACAGACATCAGCTTGAAGTGAATACCACTAGATAAATCTGGGATGATTTGAGCATTAAAATAAATAATAGCAGTAGTAATTTATAACCTATTGAATAATAAATGACTCCACGAGTCCACCCTGATATAAATAAGTTGTCAGTTTGATGACAATGAGATATTTATGTTATCTCCAGTATCTCCCTACAAAATATTTATGGATTAAAAAGGAGAATGAGGCTACTTTATAACAGTGGAGCCTGGAAGACATCATCTTAATCAAATGATCAGAGTGAATACGCCAGTAATGGGACAAATTAAAAATGTGGAACCTACTCCCACCCGATAGAGTGCAATGCTCCAGGAAGCCAACCTGTGCCATCCCCTCTCAAAGATTTCTCTCTGGGGCCGAAAAGGATCATTACTTTTCAATTTTTTTACTATTAAACAAGGCTATAAGTTATAAGATTAAAATTGTATCACCTTCCCTCTTTATTTTCCCCACGTTGAAAAGATTCATGACCTGCCCTCTTGTCCATTCCACTTTCTGTTTCTTGATCAGCTAGCACCAAGTGGGAGATAGAAAGACAGAATGGGAGCAGAAAGAGCATAGGTGGGAGCCAGATTCTGTCTTGGGAAGGCAAGACTGAGACAAGTGTGTCTTAGCCTCTACCTCTCTTTTCTTTGCTATTTTCTCCTTCTTTCTTAAAGATTTTTATTTATTTATTTGTCAGAGAGAGAGAGAGAGAGGGCGGGCGCAAGCAGTGGAAGTGGCAGGCAGAGCTGGCAGTGGGAGAGGGAGAAGTAGGCTCCCCATGGAGCAAGGCGCCTGATGCAGAACTTGATCCCAGGACCCCCCAGGATCACAACCTGAACCAAAGGCAGACACGCACCCAACTGGGCCACCCAGATGTCCTAATTTTCTCCCTCTTTCAACCCCTACTTCCCAGGGATACTTTGTCCAGGGTACTCATTACACCGCTCATCCTTTCTCAGGAGAGTAACTCATTCTCACTGGGGAATGTGGATGGAACATGTGATTCTCCTTAGAAGAGTGCAGAAGAGACTCTTGACTTCTTTGAGGCTTACTACGACAGAGCACTTCCACAGAATGGTCAAAAGAAAGCAACAAATCTACTAACAATTAGTAAGAAGGATGTTTTGGGGGGCACCTGGGTGGCTCAGTGGGTTAAGCCTCTGCCTTCGGCTCCAGTTGTGATCCGAGCGTCCTGGGATCTAGCACCATATCGAGCCCCATATGGGGCTCCCTGCTCAGCGGGAGGCCTGCTTCTCCCTCTCCTGCTCCCCCTGCTTGTATTCCCTCTCTTGCTGTGTCTCTCTCTGTCAAATAAATTCTTTAAAAAAAAATTTTTTTTAAAAGAAAAGGATGTTTTTGGCACCCTGCTGGATTATCCACATAGGTGATTCTCTGCTCCATTTACACAACAATTGAAGTTCTCTTATACGGTGTCCTTGGGGAAATTTCTTGGGAAAGGCTAGTATTTGGAACTACTCCTACTTGAAAAACTGCTATAAATCTTTTTCCCCCAAGCATTGTTTGTAGATTAAGTCATTTTCTTGCAGACACAGAGTGCGGGTTAATTCTTAGTAACATAAGTTAGCTCCGTTTCGTTTGTTAACATCTATTTTTAGCAGACAGTGGGCCATGCAAGTAAATGTTTAGGTTAAGGAAATGATGATTTGGGGCACCTGCATGGCTCAGTCTGTATGATCCCAGGGCACTGCATCAGGCTCCCTGCTCAGCGGGGAGCCTGATTCTCCCTCTCCCTCTGCCATTCTCCCTCCCACCCAGCCCCACCCCCCAACTTGTGCTCACTGGCCCTCTCTCGCTGTCAAATAAATAAATACAATCTTAAAAAAAGGAAAGAAAGAAAGAAAAAATAAATGATAATCTATCTTTATGGCTGGGAGGTTTACAATTCTGTAGCAGGTAGTCTTGGATATCACTTTTTAAAACTGTTTAAGTTATAAAAATCCGATGTACTATCTGTTTTACAAAACACATATCCTTATTTCCATTTTTTTCTCTCCTGAGATAAAACGTGGTATGAATGCTTCAAGGTCTTGTTTCAACAAAAACATGAAGCTTGTTTCATATTTGTCTAATCTCTTTTCTGTTTTCAAAATCAGTCCTTTATTGGTCATTTTTCAGTCTTTGCATATGCACCCTTACTTGTTTTTAAGTAATCTCCACACCCAATGTGGGACTCTAATTCACAACCTGAAGATCAAGAGTCACGTGCTCTACGACTGAGCCAGCCCGGTGTCCCAGGGCCCTTATTTTTTTTGACAAGATGTAAAAGTGGTAGCTAATGGCTCCACTATGAAAACTGGTGTCCTCTGTGTTTTGGATAATCAGGACATGAGTTTCATCAAATCAGAGACCTCAGAAATCAGCAATGTGAAACCTTGTTTGTAGTTTGAAATATGAATTAACCTCAGCTCTTTCATTTTAAAGGTCATATCCCTAGCTCTAGTTAAGAATTGGGGTTATTTGAATCTTTCTCATTCCATGAGATTTTAGATCTATTCATGTAATCTCTGGTATCACATTGATTTTTATATTCTAGGACAGTTCCAAAGGAGCCAACTAAAGATCGACACATCTTTTTTTCTCCTCTGTTAACGATTTATTCAGGTAGTGTTCCCATTAGTTTAAAGAGAAGTGTCAAAGACCTTTCCCCAAAGAGTTTCCAACTATTTGTGTAAGTAGAATCACAGGTATAGCACAAAATTAATTTGTAGTGTCTAATTCTTGTTGTTCAGATGATTCACTTTTAAAAAATGGATTTTCAGATGTTATAGGGTAGAAAAAAGTGTGTCACTGGGCACATAATATATACACTAAAAGTATCCATAGAGAAAGAATTGGAATTAAAAATGAGGATTATGGGCGCCTGGGTGGCTCAGTGGGTTAAGCCACTGCCTTTGGCTCAGGTCATGATATCAGGGTCCTGGGATGGAGTCCCGCATTGGGCTCTCTGCTCAGCAGGGAGCCTGCTTCCTTCTCTCTCTCTCTCTGCCTGCCTCTCAGTGTACTTGTAATTTCTCTCTGTCAAATAAATAAATAAAATCTTTAAAAAAAAATGAGGATTATGAAGGGGGTTAGAACAAAAACTGGTGATTATGAAAATAGGGTGGAAATTATGGAAACAGTGCAATTATTGAAATGGAGCAAAAAATAAAATAATTTACCTTCAGATAACTTTATAATCTTTTCATGTTTCTGTTCACTAGTAGCATGAAAGTCATATTTAAATCTTAACTTCCATTAGCAGAAATGTCAGTAAAGTCACTTTGTTTTACCAGGTAATAAGATGACTTCATTTTCTTTTCTGTCTTTCATATGTGTTGTGTTCCTTAAGGAGAACACCAGAGAAAAAGAACTTCGGGGCATTTTAATTTTTGAACATATTATAAAAATTAGCAAATTAAATTTTATGATTTTTGATCTATTTTTTTTTAAATCCTACCCCATTCTTCTAGGCCTACCTGAATTTGGAGGATCCATAAACATTTCACTTATTACACTATGCCAGAAAGCATTTATAATCCATTAGAAAAATACCACAGTTAACATTTTAACCCATGACTTTCTAGTCTTGTTTTCTAGTTTTATATAATATTTGTAATATATAGATCATATTTTATACAAGTGATATCATAATACTCATACAGTTTTAAAACCTACTTTTAAATTTCACTGTACAATGAACATTATTCCATATTGTTTATTATTCTGCAATGCAATTTTAAATGACTATAAAGCATAACCGATAAGTATGACTATAATATACTTAAAATCATTGTCCTATTGTTGGATCTTTAGTTTATTTTCAATTTCTTATTATTATGAACCACAGTGAGATCGACAATGAAAAATATTGTAGCTAAACATTAAGGCTACAGGTCTATTTCCTTAAGATAAATTGTCACATGCAGAATTGATGGATCAAAGAATACACATATTTTTCAGGCTTTTGATATATGTGACCAAATTGCTTTTCCGAAAGATTGTACCAAATGATACTTCCATGAGCAATGTATATGATTACTCGTTTCTGTACCTTCACCAACATTGAATTTCATAATTTTTCACAATCTTTGGTGAATGACAGAATGGAGGGGAAAAAAACAGTATATTATTTTCTAATTATCAGATTTCCTAATTATGCAAATCAATAATTTTCATTACAGAAGAATAGTTTGTTAAAGATGAAAAAAAGAGTCGTAATGCCAAGAACAACAGATAACTACCATTAACACATTCTTTGTATATATAGACATTTTCTGTTATGGTTTTTATTTTTTTAGACATCATGCTTACATTAGATTTTTTAAAAGATTTTATTTATTTATTTGACAGAGACAGAGACACAGTGAGAGAGGGAACACAAGCAGGCAGAGTGGGAGAGGGAGAAGCAGGCTCCCGCTGAGCAGGGAGCTCGATGCAGGGCTCGATCCCAGGACCCTGCGATCATGAACTGAGTCAAAGGCAGACACTTAACCACTCAGACACCCAGGCATCCCAACATTAAACAGATGTTTACCTATGTTTTCTTCCAACAATTTTAAGAGTTTACTAAATTTTAAAACTTCTAATTGTGGTAAAATACAATAACACAAAACTCACACCTTAATCATTCTAAAGTGTACGGTTTAGTACTGTTAAGTACATTCATTGTTGTACAACCTCCAAAACTTTTTCATCTTGTGAAACTCTGTTGTCCTTGAACAATTCCCCATTTTCCTCTTTCCCCAGCCCCTTCCAACCACTATTCTACTTTGTGTTTCTAGGAATCTGACTACTCTAAGTACCTTATGTAAGTAGTGTCATATAGTACTTGTCGTTTGACAACTAGCTTATTTTACTTCACATATGATCTCCAAGTTCATCCATGCTGTAGCCCGTGTCAGGATTTCCATCCATCTGAAGACCAAGTAATATGCCATTGTATGTATACACCATGTTTTGTTTATCCATTCATCATCAGAGCACATTTGGGTTGATTAACCTTTTAGCTATTTGGAGGAATGCTGCTATCTGTGCACATCCCTGCTTTCGCTTCCTTTGGGTTTATTTATTTATTTGTTTTAAAGATTCTATTTATTTGACAGATCAGAAGCAGGCAGAGAGGCAGGCAGAGAGAGAGGAGGAAGCAGGCTCCCCGCAGAGCAGAGAGCCAGATGCGGGGCTCAATCCCAGGACACTGGGATCATGGCCTGAGCCAAAGGCAGAGGCTTTAACCCACTGAGCCATCCAGGCGCACCTTCCTTTGGGTTTATACCCAGTATTGGACTTCCTGAATCATACAGTATTTCTATATTTAATTTTTTGTGAGGAATTGCCATCCTGTTTTCTGTAGTGGCTGCACCATTTTCTGTTCCCACCAACATTGCCCAAGAGTTCCAACTTCTCCACATTCTTACTAACACATTTTTTGTTCGTTTGTTTCTTGGGGTCTCTTTGTTTTTTGTTTTAGCAGCCATCCTGATGGATGTGAGGTAATGGTTTAAATTTACTTTCTCTCTCTCTCCCCCTTTCTTCTTCTCTCTTGAGTCTGCTTCTCTCTGATTATTAGCTTTATGATTCGGGGCCTGATTTCCACATAAGACTAGAAATACAGCCTCCAGGGAAACCACACTCATCATTCTCATAGCTTAGCAACCAAAAAGAAATAGAGGTGCTTCCTCAGCCCTGACCTGGAAAACATCAGGCAGCAACACTTATTGGCATACACTAAATCATACACTCATGCCTTGGACCAATCACAATGGCCAAAGGGGTGCACTGTGATTAACTCTTTTTTAGTTATATGCATATCTTTTGGGGAGATGGAGGTTAGTCTGTGATAGGATAAAACCCTCGGTCAGCATACACCTCGGTCAGTTCACAAAGGTGAACCATTCCCACAAATGAAGATGAGATGAGTAGGACAAACATGGCCATTTGAGCTGGGTAGCCAACTTAGTATGTGCTTACTACACGAAGAAGCCTTGATAATTATGTCTGCTACATCAACAAACCTCGGTAGCTAGAGTTTGAGTTCTTTATTTCCTGCTGTCTTATTTTTCTCCTCTTTTCCACATAAGATCTAAAAGAAAACCAGAGTACCTTGATGAATGATTTCTGTCATTCCAAGCTGCCTATCTTCTTTCAGACCCATTGTCTAAAGATAAGGCCTACATTTGATGAGAGGCGTATTCTATTTTAAGAAAGTTTTTAACTAGAAATTGTGTATTCACCTGTAGCATTTCAAAATGCATGCGTTTATACTTTTATTCATGTACATTTCAATTCTATCTTCTCTGAGAAGGTCAATTATTACATACCATCTGTTTCTGTGAACAGAAAGTGCATTTTCTGATGAACAGAGCTTCTTGTAACTAAAAAAAACAAGACTCTGATTTTTATGTATCATGACTTAAAACACCCATGGAAGGAGACCAGATCATATGATTTATTAGTAAATGAAATGGAGACCATATTTTCAACAAAAACAAATGCTCTAAGCTGGCCGTATTGCTAATCAACTCTTTTATTACATTTTATTTTGGACATTTCAACCCGGGGTCACTAGAGTTCTGATCTATGATTAACATAGTATCTTAGCATATGACAGTTATGAAGTTTATGATTTCAATAATCACTTATAATTAAATAAAGAAATAGTGCTGGGGGTGGGAAGAAATCATATTGATGGGCGCCTGGGTGGCTCAGTGGGTTAAAAGCCTCTGCCTTCAGCTCAGGTCATGATCCCAGGGTCCTGGGATCGAACCTCACATGCTGAGGATCGAACCTCAGCAGGGAATCTGCTCCCCCCTCAACACTGCCTGCCTCTCTGCCTACTTGTGATCTCTGTCTGTCAAATAAATAAATAAAATCTTAAAAAAAATACTTTTGGTTACTATACTATTTTTTATCCTAGATTCGTTATGCTAATACTAAAATAAATTGCATTCTATATTTCATTCCAACATTGTGATAACACTACCATATACATCCTCAATCTGTATTTGTCATAGGGAATGCCATCCTGGCTAAATGCATACGATGTCTTCTCATTAGTTACCTAACTCACACCACACCGACTACAATAGCCAAGATCAAATAGTTTCCTAACATGCTATGTTGGAAAGGCTTGGGAAAACAGACACTCTCACCCTTTGTAAGCTTAAATTGGTGCAAGTACTTGGAAGAAAATTTGGCAATATCAAAATTTTAAAAGCATATACTCATAGGCAAGCAATTCCACTCCTGGGAATTTATTTTATAGATTATGTACATGTTTGTGAATTAATTTGTGTATTAGGATATGCACTATATTAGCTAAAAGTCATAAACAAATAAATTCCTTCAATAGTTAATTTTATATGTCAGCTTGGCTAGGCCATGGTGCCCAGATATTTGGTCAAACATTATTCTGGATATTGTGTGAGGGTGTTTTTGGATGCGATTTTCATTAAATCACTGGACTTTAAGTAAAGCATATTGTCCTCCATAAAGTGAGTGGGCTTCATTCAATCACTGAAGAAGATCTGAATAGAACAAAACACTGACCTTTCTTGAACAAGAAGGAATTCTATCAGCATATGGCTTTTGGACTTGAACTGCAACATTGCCTCTTCCCTAGTCGCCAGGCTTTCAACCCAACATGCAGACTTTGGACTTGCTACCCTCAATAATCGCATGAGCCAATTCCTTAAAATAAATTTCTTTCTGTTTACATATCCACACTATCGGTTCTGTTTCTCTGGAGAACGCTGACTCATTCGAGAATTGATTTAAAAAATTACGGTGTGGAATACAGTATTTCTATAGGCATGAATATGGAACATTAATAACACCCCAGAAGGCATTCTTCAATTTAAAAAATTCAGTATTGAACTTCAGGGAAATGATACCGTTATATAATTTCTACTATTATATTAGCTTTTTTGTGTATTGAACAGCTCTAGAAAGACACAAGAAACTGGTACCAATGGTTCTGCCAGGGAGGAGAATCGGACACTGGCAGCAGGAAAGAGAAAGGTTTATTTTTACTTGATATTCTTTCCTAGCTTTGGGATATTATAAAGTGTTTGCATTAACTAGTCAAGAAATAATTAATTGTTTTAACATATTCTTATTTTAGCTTAAGCCAAATGTGTTTGTCATTATCTATTCTTATGTTGCTTTCGAAAGAGTCAAGGGATAAAAAATAGTCTACATCGTTTTAAAAATAGAAGTTTTAACTATACAGTGGCTAACTGAACATAATTTTTAAAAAAGATAAGTAAAAATAGAAGTTTTACTTAGGGCACCTGGGTATTTCAGTCCGTTAAGCACCTGCCTTCAGCTCAGGTTATGATCCCAGGGTCCTGGGATTGAGCCCCACATTGGGCTCCCTCCTAGGCAGAAAGCCTACTTCTCCCTCTCCCACTCCCCTGCTTGTGTTCTGTCTCTCCCTGTGTCTCTCTCTGTCAAACAAACAAAATCTAAAATAAATAAATAAATAAAAATTTTTAAAAATAAAAAAAATTGACATTTTATTCAATCTGAATCTGAATCATATCAGTTTGTGTTATGGCATACAGTAATTTTTATATTCTGCATTCGAAACAGTAGTGTAGTCATTTTACTTGATTAAATTGGTACACGCATTGTCTGTTATAAATATATAATAATATAATATAATACAAATACATGTTTTTCTGTGGACTTTCATATTTGTTGTTTAAAGTCTGAGTCATTAAAATGCAAGCAACAGTTAAATTATATGCTTTCACAAACTCAGTATATTTATTTCATCTCCCTTAATTATTACCATAAAAGCAAGATTTCTTTTAATCCTTTTACCTTAATAATTAAATTAATGCTTAATAGAACTTTTAAATGGTAACTGTAGTTAACAATGCTGTATCACATATTTGAAAGTTGCCGAGAGTATAGATCCTAAAAGTTTTCATGCATGCACACACACACCAATTGTAACCGTGTAAGGTCATGGATGTGTTAACTAACTTGATTGTGGTAATCATTTCACACTATGTACATGTATCGAATCATCATATTGTACACCTTAAACTTACACAAGGTTACATGTCAATTACATCTCAATAAAGCTGGGCGGGGTAAGAACTTTTAAGATTCTCATCCCAGTTCCAGTAGTACTTGCTAGAGATAAACGTCACTATGAAATCCATCAAAACATGCTACCATGTTCTTCCCACACACAAATGATACCTGTCATCTCTCCTCTGCTGTATTACTGTAATTCAGTCAAGTCAACTATGGATCGTAAAGGCTCTATTTTCAATCTATCTTAAACAGTTATTGCATTTTAATCTAGCGAGGAATAATCCATTCTGAAGAAGAGATTCTCAATCACCTCTCAGATACCCAAAGCAACTTGTTTTTTTTTTTTTAAATCCTTCTCCGAAGTATACTTTTAAATACTATTTTTTTTAAGATTATTTATTTATTTATTTGACAGAGAGAGATCACAAGTAGATAGAGAGGCAGGCAGAGAGAGAGAGGGAAGCAGGCTCCATGCTGAGCAGAGAGCCCGATGGGGGACTCGATTCCAGGACCCCAAGATCATGACCTGAGCTGAAGGCAGCGGCTTAACCCACTGAGCCACCCAGGCGCCCATCCAAAGTATACTTTTAAATACAATTATAATAATCTGTGTATTTGAAAGTCATGACTACATAATCAATACAACATAACTACTGCCTTTGTAAAAGCCATTTGGGATAAAAGTATAAGAGATAGCTGTTAGGCGTTTTAAAAAATATACTATTTTAGGGGCGCCTGGGTGGCTCAGTGGGTTGGGCCGCTGCCTTCGGCTCAGGTCATGATCCCAGAATCCTGGGATCGAGTCCCGCATTGGACTCTCTGCTCAGCAGGGAGCCTGCTCCCGCCCCCCCGCTGCCTCTCTGCCTGCTTGTGATTTCTCTATCAAACAAATAAATAAAATCTTAAAAAATATATATATATACTATTTTAAACCATCCAAGGAGAATGAGAGTAATTAAAATATATGAGCCTCCTGTTAATGAGTAGGGCATTTGGGTTCCAATAATCTACAATAAACCATATATATATATATATATATATATATAGTTACTGACCTCAAAGCAGTAAATATTCAGCATTCTTTATGTAACTGTGTAGCAGAAGTCGTTAATACATATATGCCCAGATGAATTAATGTCCCCTTCAAGAACTCTTCTGGATAATTTTTTGTGCCAAAAAAAGAGAAAAAAGAACAGGAGAGAGGAGGAAGGAAGATGAAAGGAATAACGGCATTTTATGATTTATTGGGATTTGAGAATCATTGTTTCATTTTACATATTGCTGGAGGAAGGAAAAAACAAAACCCAGCACTGGTACTATCCTTGCTAGCTTCTCTTTAAGTATTTTTGTTTAGTATCCACTATACTATTGGTTATTGTTCCGTCTTATGAGACAAGATTAACTGAGGTTACTAATGTCAAGAGCGAAAATATCTAATCTTTCTCTGGCTGAGTGGACATTTGCTTATTGCCTACCCAGCATCCACTGCTCTTTCTGTCTTCAGAGAGCACCTAGATCTTCTATGGGGGAAACTAGCCGATACTCTTTGAGCGGGATTTACCTCATCCGTGCCTGCAGGTGTGGCCTTACTGTGATGACAGTCAGTGTAACCCCATCCGTTTGCCATGCTGACCAGTTTAGGGAGAGTGATATATATGTTTATTGCTGTATACTAATTTTGTAGCTGAGAACTTATTTTATTGTATTCCTTTACTGTTTATAAGATTTTCTCAGGTTTTCTGAGTATACAATAATATCATCTATAAATTATGAGATTGTACATTTTATCTTTTTTTTAAAAGATCTTATTTATTTATTTGACAGAGAGAGAGAGAACAAGCAGGGGGAGCAGCAGAGAGAGGGAGAGAAGCAGGCTTCTTGCTGAGCAGGGAGCCCGATGGGGGATTTGATCCCAAGACCCTGGGATCATGACCTGAGCTGAAGGCAGACGCTTAACCGACAGAGCCAGCTAGGTGTCCCATATCTCTTGTTTTTTTCTAACTGCATTAGCTAGTACCTCTAAAAAAAAAAGTTAAATAATGATCAGTATTAACCTCTATACCATCCTTATGTTTTTCCTGACTATAGTGAGGAAGTTTGTAGTATTTACCTATCCAGCAAAATGCTAGATTTAGGGTTTAGGCAATTACATCTTATCACATTAAGGAAATAACAGTCTTATTTTATTAGGAAGTTTCTTTTCTTTTTTTTTTTTAAGATTTTATTTATTTATTTGACAGAGATCACAAGTAGATGGAGAGGCAGGCAGAGAGAGAGAGAGAGAGAGAAGCGGGCCCCCTGCTGAGCAGAGAGCCCGATGCGGGACTCGATCCCAGGACCCTGAGATCATGACCTGAGCCGAAGGCAGTGGCTTAACCCACTGAGCTACCCAGGCGTCCCTCTTTTCTTTTTTTTTAAAGATTTATTTATTTATTTATTTATTTTAATTTTTTTTTTTTTGAGATTTTATTTATTTGTCAGGGATAGAGGGAGAGAGAGCGAGCGAGCACAGGCAAACAGAGAGGCAGGCAGAGGCAGAGGGAGAAGCAGGCTCCCTGCCGAGCAAGGAGCCTGATGTGGGACTCGATCCCAGGACACTGGGATCATGACCTGAGCCGAAGGCAGTGCTTAACCAACTGAGCCACCCAGGCGTCCCTTATTTATTTTTTTGACAGGCAGAGATATCACAAGTAGGCAGAGAGGCAGGCAGAGAGAGAGAGAGAGAGAAGAGGGAGCAGGCTCCCTGCTAACCAGAGAATTCAACGTGGGGCTCGATCCTAGGACCCTGGGATCATGACCTGAACCAAAGGCAGAGGCTTTAACCCACTGAGCCACCCAGGCACCCCTGGAAGCTTATTTTCTTAAACCGCTAATGCCTTAATGGCGTATATATAAGTTATTTTATTATTTTTTCCTTGCATTTATTAATGTAATGAATTACTCTTTTAGATTTTCTAATATTATCTTTGCATTTTAAAAATAAACCTTACTATGTCTGGTACATTATAATCTTATTGCACTACTGAATTCTACTTAACAATTTTTTAAAGGAATTTTACAGTCAGTCATAATTGAGATTGGTCCGTGTGTCTTTTTTAATGCAATCTTGCATTCATTAAATTTATTTAAGGGATTTCCTTGCTTTAATGCTCTGAAACATTTTAGATAGCATTAGAGCTATCTGTTTCCTCTGAATTTTCTATGAAACCTGTGGGCCTGATTTTTTTTATCAAGAGGAGGGAAAAGAGGACTACATTTTTTGCTGTGTTATTTCACTGTGTTATTATTTCTGTAGGGAATTGTTCTATTCAAATTTCCTGTCTCTTGCACAGTTAGTTTTGGTAAATTATATTTACCTGGCTATAGTACACCTAAATAATATCATAAATAAGATAGTCCTTATTGTTAAAATAAGGATTATAAACTCTTTGCAAATGTCCATTCATCTATGCATCCCTGTCTTCAACTTTCTTTTCAGACATTATAAAGTTGTCTCTGACTCTTGATTCCTTCTGCACGAGTCGATTCTTTTCCTGTCTTATTCTTTGTATTTATGCTTTCTCTGTTATTAAGATTAATTAACAGTTTGTATGATATTGTTACTATGTTTTTATTAAAAATAGCTTTTGCATATGTGTATTAGTTTTACTATCATTACATTTTCAAAATTATTAATTTTGACTTATCTCTGTCAATCCTTCTCTTTCCTTAAGATTAATTTGTATTTAATTTTTTAACTTTTTAATTGATATATTTTTATTGTTTCTTTTTTGTTAACGGAAGTATTTTACAACTATAAAGTTACCTTTGTGTACTGCCTTACCTGTGTTTCATTGGTTCTGATTTAGCTTTTCATAATTGTTATTTCCCATACAGCATCCAAATTTCATTTGATTTCATTAGTACCCAAGAGTTAAGAGAGATCCTTATTTTCAAATTTCTAGATAATAGTAGTGGTAGAAGTTAGCATAATCTGGTTTTGCTATTAATTTTTACTCTTACTGCATTGTGATCAGTGTTATCCAACTTTTTCCTTTCTGCAATTTATTGAGTTTTTCTTTATGGATTAATACAGTCAATTTTTATTAATTTCCTATGGGCACTTGAGGATATATTTTGTTTTAATAATAAGGATTATCTCATGATATTATTTAAGTGTCCTATAATCTTACTCGTTTTTTGTCTTCTTGATCTGTTGTGAACTGAAGTGATGAATTTTCCACCACTAATGTGTTTCCATTTCTTATTGCATCACCTTCTATTTTTGCTTTATAAATGTTAATGCTATTTTATTTGATAACATATATAAATTATTCATTTTCTCCTATGAACTATACCCTGGAATGTCATAAAGGGCTCTATTTTTTTCATTTGATAGTTTTTGGCCTGAATCCAGCCTTTTCTAGTATAAGATCACCATTTCTGTTTCTTTTTGTTTGCATTTGCATGATTTACTTGGCCCCATCCTTTTATTTTTATCCTTACTACTTTGTTTTAGGTAGATCCCTTAGATTCAGTGCTGAATTTGCTCTATGATACAATCAAAATGTACTTTTCTTTTAATGAGTTTAGCCCATTTATATACAATGATTTAACAGCTATATTTGGTCTCAATTTTTTATTTTTATTTTTTATTTTTCAATAATCTCTACAACGTGGGGCTCAAATTTACAATCCTGAGATTGAGAGTCACGTGCTTTACTGACTAAGCCAGCCAGGCACCCCGGTCTAGTTTTTTAATGTTATTTTTTAATTGCTTTTCATATTTTAAAAAGTCACTAGTAGTCAGTTTCTTGTGATTTTTTCCTTGTGTATTTCTTCTGCTAAATAGGAAGACTTGTATCGTTCTAGTTAATATCTTTACAATACAACTCTACATGATGCCCCAATCCTTTGTTTGTAGATATATCTACTATTTTACTACCATAAGCATTGGTTAAATGAATATTTTCTCTTCCACCCCTACTTCTTCTCTACTACACAATTTTATATTGTATTTATCCATTGACTTTGAGCTATTAAAGGTAAGGAAATCAGCACATTTATATGCAATTTACTTTTTCTTTCCACCTTGTGACTCTTGTTAGTTTTTCATTTTTGCATTGTCAGGCATATAAGATTTATATTTTGTCCTATTACCTTAATCCACATACTGTTTTACTCTCAGATAAATATATTCATTGCTCCCTGACAGTCCTCTGTAGCAGTTTCTTAGGTCATCTTTTGTTTCACCTGTGCTCGTCATCTGATAGAATCATTAGGTAATACTCAAGGGAATGATATACATGCTCAAAACATTGTGCTTTTACACTTGAGCAACAATCAGATAGCATCTTTGGATGCTGATTTCCTTTGAAGATCTTTTAGCATTGAATATGGCTACATAGATGTCTAAACCTAGCTTTATATTTTCCTTTTCTTTGAAATTCAGCAACTTTAATAGGCTATGTCTGTTCTGGGGGAGTTTCTCCTTGGATATCTTGAGTCCTTTCATGATGTAGGTTCAAATATTCCTTTATTTTAGGAAAAGTTACTATAGCTATGTCTGTAAAGTAGTATTTCTTTATCTTTGTTTTTCTGACACTTCAGTTATTCGGCTGGCTCTCTTTTGTTGCTTTTTATATCTATCATTGTTTTCTAATCCTTTAGAAATTTTTTAAATTTCCATTTCATTTTGTTTACTTCCTCATTTCCATGCAATTATGTCCTTTCCTGTACTTTCAGCAGGACCTATTTGCCCATGTATTTTTTCCCATTTTGACCTCATTCTCCTGATGGTTACATTTTTTTTTCTTCTACTCTTCTATGTGCTCTATCATCTCGTTTCCTGTTGTGTTAATATCTGCCCCATGAGTTCTTGTATCTCTGCTTTATGGCTTTTCCTTATAGAGGAGATTCATTCATTCCATTCTTAAGATTCATGGTAAAATGTTTGATCATAATTTTCATTTACTCTATGGAAGCATTTTTCTGGCAAGTGTGATTTATGAACCCTCTGTTTATTCTTTTCTTTGTGTAGCAACTTTGTAAAGATACTGTGCATATTGCATTTTGATTACTTGTCTCTGAAGCAGCTAAGTTTTTCCTGTGCTACTATTAATACTTGCAAGAAGGACCAGGACCAGTCACAGGCCAGCTGAAATTGTTTTTATAACCTTGATTTTGTGTAATTTTGTTAGTCTTTACTTCTCCTCAGCCAATGGTGATAGGGAGTGAATTTTCATGATGCATTTTTTTTAATCCTGCTCTTCTTCCTGTAAATGTTGCTTGTCTCTATCCTTCCTAATTTAGATCCGCTTCCCCTGCTTCTCAGAACCAACCCACGTACAGGGTACTCTCAGGGCTAGCATGTGGACCTTGTCCCTAGTGTTATAAACAAGGGATTTCAATTTTGAAAAAAAGGGGTACCTGTCACATTTAAGAAACATGCTTTGCTGTCTCCAAGATTTACAACTATAAACCCTCTTGCTACTTTTGCTAAGTGTGCACCCTGCATGATCTCCCCTGCTTTGGGGTAACCATTCCACTTGTTTTATGGTTTGGGATTTTAGCTGTTTCCTTAGTATAATGAGAAATACGGCTTGTGAGTTTCTTATTTCCTTTCTTCCTCCTTCTTTCTTTCCTCCCTTCCTTCCTTCCTCCCTTCCTTGTTGCTTTTGTATGATTTCCAGTGAAAGAAGAAAGAAATGACAGCTTCAAACTGACATTTTCGACACATATTTACAGTAAAAATAACAGGATTTGATGGTTGATTAGATACGAGGAATGAGATTTCTGGCTTGGGCAACTAAGTGGAATGTGGTATAATTTGCTGAGATAGGAAACCCTAGGGTGTGGTAGGACAAAAATCATTGGGTTAAGTTTGAAATTCCTGGAAATATTAAATGAAAATGTTAAGTCAGAACTTGGAAAACAGGGGCGCCTGGGTGGCTCAGTGGGTTAAGCCTCTGCCTTCGGCTCAGGTCATGATCCCAGGGGCCTGGGATCGAGTCACGCATAGGGCTCTCTGCTCAGCAGGGAGCCTGCTTCTCCTCATCTCTCTCTCTGTCTGTCTCTCTGCCTATTTGTGATCTCTCTCTCTGTCAAATAAATAAATAAAATCTTTAAAAAAAAAAAAAAAGAACTTGGAAAACAATGTCTGTAGCTCAGAGAAGTTTGGACTGGAGGTATTACCTAGGAAAGAGAAGCATCTGGGCCCTGGATGAAAGCTTAGAGAACGCGAAGATTTAGAAGTCGGTAAAAGAAGAGCCATGAAGAAATTGAAAGAACTAAGTCAAAATGATAGAAGAAAATACCTAGAAATCGAGAAAGAAGATTGAATTCTTCAAGGAAGAAATACTGAACTTGTCAAATGCAGCTAAAAGGTCAAGTAAGATGTAGCTAGAAAGGTGTGCATCAGATCTGGCTACACTGAGGTTACTAAGAACAACCTGTGTTAATTAATAAGGGCAGTCCTGGAGTATAGGGCACAGTCCATATTGTAGAAGCCTATGGAGAAAATGGGAAGCAAAGAAGGAGAGAAATTTACCAATGAAAGGAAACAGAAAAACATATAGCAGCTGGAGAGGCTTTTTAAAATGGGCAACACTAGAGCATGTTTGTATATTGTCAAAAATGACCCCAGGAAGAGGGAGTGGTTGATAACTCCAGGAGCAAAGTCCTTGAGGCGGCTAGGGCACTTGGGATTCAAAGCACAGGAGGCACTGGCCTCTGATAGGAGGGGGGAATCAGGGACTGTAGATGGGTAAATGTGGAAAACAAGAAGTTCCTAATGGATGGCTTCTATTTTTCTCCACAAAGAATGAATCAAGATTATCAAATGAGAGTTTTGACATGGTATGATGTAGTAGATGTAAGGGTGGAGAAGAAAGCATGAAATAGTATTTTTGAGACCCAAAAGGAAAGCTACAGGGAAAGTGGTATGATGGCTGTATTGCATAAAGTGCACTCTTGAGGACGGGGATTCCAAAGGTATAGTTGAAGCCCATGTATAATTTTCTCCATCCACATTTAGCTGCTCAGATGGAGAACAAGAGAAGGTGGAGTAGTTGAGTTCTTATGGGGTTGGAATTTAGCTAATCACGGAAAGCAACACAGGAATCAGCAATATTTTATTATAGAATTATAATGGTAGGCCCTGGAATAGAAACTGGGCAAAAAGGGGTGTGAAGAGCAGGAGGGCATTAACGGATAGTGAGAAAGTGGTGGGATGGACAGAATTGGGAGCTTGTTAATTGTTTTGGCTTTGTTGCACAGGCATTCTCCATCCTCCATCCTTGGAGAGGCAGGTAGGAATACATTTATTTTTTTCTCACCTTAATCAAACTCTGCTTATCTCCCTGTGGTATGTAGACTGATGTAAACTGAACTTTGTCTTTTTGCTTCACCATAGGCCAAAGTAGTCATTTTGCTAACATCTACCTAAGATCAAGGTAGAGGACTGGAAGATGAATATGCTATGAAACATGTTATGTCAGAAGGTGGCGGGGGGGGGCTTCAAAATTGATTGTATGTGTCTGTATGTGTGTGTGCATATGTATTTGTGTGTATTTCTTGAGTCCATTATTCAAGAAAAGAAAAAAAATACTACCCTGATTCTTACAGTGAATTAAATTCTGGGTCCTTCATCATGACCAGTCTACTTCTGGAACAGATTTGTGTCTAACTCATCCTGCAGCAATAGGTTTTAAAAAATGCACAGGAGAGCAAATGGTTAACAGCAGCCAAATTATAGCTATTGATAGCCAGTCCTCAAAAGAATCAGTTGCCCAGACAGAAGCCTATGGAAGGATGAATGAATTAACCAAATCTTACATATCTGAACCAAATGATTTAGGGAATCTATAATTATAGGTAACATAAAATAAATTAAATAATTAAAGCTAGGTAGCATTAAATGGAGGTCTATCTGCTTTCTAAGATTTCTTTATATTTTTTTGTCTGCTTTCTTCATAGTTTCAATGGTCATAAAGACATCTCATCTGATCTTTTTGCCATCCTAGAACATGCTCTGATATCATAAATCTTTTTTCACTATACACAATTTTACTATGTAACTAAGCACAGTTATATGTAGCCAACTATAAAAGACATGTGTTGATTTCCTGATAGTAACTTACAGTTCTTTCTCATTGAAAAACTTGGTAGATCTCTTAGCTAGGTAATAGCTACTAAGACCATCACACCTGTTCTGGTCTAGTCTAATCTCTTTTTCCTGGTTCTCCCAATTTTCTCTTCTTGGTTTCACCTATGTTACTATGTCAAGCCTCCACTTTTTAACATCAGGATATTTATTTTTATTCTCCATCAGGCACCTTAAAGTTCACTTTAAGCACAGATTTCCTTTCCTATCCATTGATTGTTAAATAAGTGGTTCTTCCTTCCAAAATGCTGATAAGTGTCCTAAAACTGTTACATAGTAAACAGAAAGAAGCAGTTTTCATCTTACTCTGGAGTCTGTTTCATGTTCTGCCCAGAATTGCAGTAACAGGAAACATGTTAAATTTTATTCCTTTTTAGTGGCAAGAATGTCTTCTGGATCAGTGTCATCCCGCAGAACTCGCCATGGTGATGGCAATGTTCTCTTCTTGTGCTGTCCATCAGAGTAGCTGCCAGCCACGTGTGGCTACTGAGCATCGAAATGTGGCTAGTTCCAAGGTGGAACTCAATTTTAAACTTTATTTAATTTTATCTGGTATCAATTACAATTTAAATAGCTACACGCGGCTAGCAGCTACTCTGTGGATCAGTGCAGTTCTCAACTGTATTCCACTTTAAAAGCAGATTCTGGTTCATCAGAAAGAAAGAGGACTATTAGACGTTTTTCAAAATATTGTTAAATGTCCTCCCTGGCTGCAGTAATTCAGTGTATTTCTCTTTCAACTATTTCAAGCCAAGGGCTCATAAGGGCTCACTAAATTATGCTGATGCTTGCACGTTGTTCTGTGGTCAGTATGTCCTGTGGAGGGCTGATAATGGGTGAGTTCTTGGCTCTATGTTCGGGGAAAGGAGGAGTCTCTTCTCTTGTTCTTCAGCTATGGAGAGAGTTGATCACTGGAGTTTATCTATCAAACACCAATATCCTTGGGGCACCTGGGTGACTCAGTACGTTAAACCCCTGCCTTCAGCTCATGTCATGATCCCAGGATCCTAGGTTCAAGCCCCGCATTGGGCTCTCTGCTCAGCAGGGAGCCTGCTTCCCCCTCTCTCTTTGCCTGCCTCTCTGCCTACTTGTGATCTCTGTCAAATAAATAATAAATAAAATTAAAAAAAAAAAACAACAACGATATCCTCACAGTTAATTTCACGAGGGATTTTTCTTTCCAGCTGAAAGCAGAGTCTGTGTGAAAGGTTCCAAAGATCTCTGTGATCATGCATCTGGGTATTTGGTGCTCACTCCCAGGACAGAAGCACGTTATTCCTGGGGAGTTTAGGACACTGAAATGGTAAGCAGATGTCCCCAGCAAAGAGAGGCAGGGAGTCCTTAGGGAAAGAAAACTGTGTGAGCTCCCTGGGAAATTATAACCTGTGGGTGTTAAAATGCAGTTAAGTAGCTGAGGACCAGAAACACATTATTCTGGAAGCAAGGCTGTATTTAAGTTAATTATTTCCATTTATCTTTCCCTTACTCTTCAGTGAAGGTATTTTGGGAATGTCAGCATGTGCCAGCTCTGTAAATGGAACCAAACTAAAGAATCTTAAGTTTGCATCAAAATTCCTGGGAGTCAAGTGCAGGTAGGTCAGGGAAATCAGAATGAGAAAACTTAAAGAAGGTGAGTCTTGGAGAGACATATTCAGGACACTTCCCTATATTGACACTTACTTCTGGGCCTCTTCTTTAAGAAAAATCTGGTCGGTATGATATATTGTTTTGCCCATCTACATACATTTAGTCTTCTGATGTCAAAGACTAACCTCCCTAAAGGGAAATTGGTCTCCATCTGTTTAGTTTATGAGTTAGAGGAAAACAAAATAAAATAGAGTCTGTATTTTATGAATTACTTTTGGCAATCTCCTCTCCATATTGTATATTGAAGAATTTGACTGTGATTGTTTATCAATATCTCCAAATATATATATTTATTTATTTATTTAAGATTTTATTTATTTATTTGACACACAGAGAGAGAGATCACAAGTAGGCAGAGAGGCAGGCAGAGAGGGAGGGGGAAGCAGGCTCCCCGCCGAACAGAAAGCCTGATCCCAGGACCCTGAGACCATGACCTGAGCTGAAGGCAGAGGCTTAACCCTCTGAGCCACTCAGGCATTCCTCCATCAATTTAAAGCAATAGTTTTTTTTGTTTGTTTTGCAAACTGAACTATACAGAGTGCCTTAAATATTTTTACAGTTCTGTAATGATGAAATGGAGTTTAATAATAAAATAGGGAGATTGTGAGCTCTTACAGTTAGTAAGGCATCTGGTTTAAGGAATTTTCTTCCCAGAAAATTCTAAAGTTAAAAAAGAATTCTAAGTGCAGATCAGGACTGTCCTTGTGTCAGCTGAGGGAGCAATTGCTTTGGCCCTGTGCTTTCTTTCTTTCTTTTTAAAGATTTTCTTTATTTGACAGAGAGCAAGAGATCACAAGTAGGCAGAGAGGCAGGCAGAGAGAGGGGGAAGCAGACTCCCCAGTGAGCAGAAAGCCCGATGCGGGGCTTGATCCCAGGACCCTGAGATCATGACCAGACCCAAAAGCAGAGGCTTAACTCATTGAGCCACTCAGGCACCCCTGGCCCTGTCCTTTCGATGTCGCTTCCTGTCCTTCTCCAGCCATGCACCTCCCCTTCGGGCATGGGACACGAGGGGCCCCAGGTGGCATGCCCACGGGAGCTTTGGCCCTCTTCTATACCACACTCAGGACCATCAGGACCCTGTGCTGAAGAGCAACTGCTTGAGGGAAGGATAAGCAGAGCTTACATGTTGGGGCTGGATTGTCCTCACGTGTGAGCCCATGATCCTCCCAGGATGTGGCAGAGCTGGAAGTGGAGAGAGGAGAGGGTAGGATGTGGACGGGATGTGGGCAGGAGCCAGGGCTGTACTTCACTGCCCTACTGAGTTATCTGGTTAGAACTACAAGGGCTTTCAAAATTCTGAATACCTTCCAGGTCATGCCAAAGGTGGTATTGTTAAGGTAGGAGAATAGACTGTGGACTCTGAGAAACAAACTGAGGGTTTTGGAGGGGTGGGGGTGGGGGAGATGGGTAAGCCTGGTGGTGGGTGCTAAGGAGGGTACGGATTGCATGGAGCATTGGGGGTGGTGCATAAACAAGGAATTTTGGATCACTGAAAAAAAATTAAATTTAATTTTAAAAAAGTAGGAGAATAGACCATATTTTATGAGATAGTTCATTTGATTTCTAACTTTTGAATATATATGCCATGGTATGTGGGTCTCCATTCATATACCTGCCTAGATCTCCAGGGCACTGTGACTTGTCAGGGAGTGGGAAATCCTTTGAGGCCAAGAACAGTATTCTAGAACTTCCATTAATGCGTGGGACCACAGGCAAGTCACAATCAGGGCCTGTTCCCTCTAGATGAATATCTTAGCTGCATGTTTCACAAAGAAACCACACAGTAAAATGAGAAAATGAACTTGAAATGTTATATCTATATAATGCCCTACGTAGTTGGTGTACCAGTAATACCACAGTAATACCACCACTGGTGCTTTGGGTATTAGCCAGACACCTGACCCTACTACGTAGCCTATTTTTGCTATGCTGTATATCAAGCAAGAAATGCTTGCAACTCATGAACTAGACCAATACTATGGTACAATCTTTTCTTTTTAAAGACTCTATTTATTTATTTGACAGAGACACAGTGAGAAAGGGAACACAAGTAGGGGGAGTGGGGGAGGGAGAGCAGGATTCCTACTGAGCAAGGAGCCCCGATGCTGGGCTCGATTCCAGGACCCTGGGATCATGACCTGAGCAGAAGGCAAATGCTCAATGACTGAGCCACCCAGGAACCCCATTAAGAGATGTATCAACCTAAACATATCTTGATACCAGCTTTGAGAGTGTAAACCAAAGGCAATATAATGCTTTCATGTGCCACTTAATCTAGTGTTTCCTAAACGCTCTCAGTGCAAAGACTCATAATATTAAAGGGGACAAACCAAAACTTTGCACTCATTCCTGAGACTGTCAGTTGAGGAAAGACATAACCAAAACTGACTATGAACTTAGTCATAATTTTAACTAAATTGTACTTTATTAATCTCAACAGCATAGGCCATATTATGTGTAAGACAGTGATTTCTGTTTTGGGTCAGTGCCTTCTGTGTGTAAAGGCTCTCAGGCTGTGCGCTGATGTGTCAAGGCTTCTCAGTGCCTGTCAGCAGACAGGTTGGTTCAGCGTACTTGTTGTGGGGCACAAGTTCATCACCAAAGAAGCGATTCATTGAATTAAGCTACTTGGATATGTTTTAATCATCCATGACATACAAGACTTTGGACAAAGAGCTGCCCTCATGGAGCTTATAGTCAAGTAGAGGGAACAAGGCAATTGTTACGACTACTGATAAGAACAGCAGAATATGGGGTGCCTGGGTGGCTCAGTGGCTTAAAGCCTCTGCCTTCGCTCAGGTCATGATCCTGGGTTCCTGGGATCAAGCCCCGCATTGGGCTCTCTGCTTAGCAGGGAGCCTGACTGCCTCTCTGCCTACTTGTGATTTCTGTCTGCGAAATAAATAAATAAAATCTTAAAACAAAACAAAATAGCAGAATAGAGGAAGCAGTTCTGTGGAGATTAAGGATTGCACTCAAAACTGGCAGGGATTAGGGAAAGTTTTATGAAGATCATGACATTTGTGTTTCATTTCCAAGGCAGGATGAGCTTTTGGAAGGCAGAGATAACCCAAATATTTGTCCAGAACCTTCTGTACAGGACATACTTTATATGTTACTGTGACAGTCCTTACCACAACCTTAGTAAGGTTTGGAAATTTTTTTCAACTCTTTTATAAGGGAAGAATCTAGGTCTTAGAGGTTCAGGAAAGTGCTCAAAGTCAAACAGCAAGAAGAGATTGAGACTGGGTTTAGAATTTCAGCCTTTCTGACTTTGCTCTTTCCAGTTTATCAGTTTTTCTCAATTTTCAGTTTTCTTACTGCCCTACTGATTTTGGGGGGCCATATCTATTTAACATCTTTGGTATTGTTTGTCTAGTATGTTTCTGAATGGACTTCCTTTAAAAAGTATTCCCAGATAATGCATTTTAAAAACAAGTTTTAGAGGCACCTGGGTGGCTCCGTGCCTTCGGCTGAGGTCATGATCCTGGGGTCCTAGGATCTAGTCTGGCATAGGGCTTCCTGCTCAGCGGGGAGCCTGCTTCTCCCTCTCCCTCTATAGCTCTCCCTGTGATTACTTTTTTTTTTTTCCTGTGATTACTTTTTAAAGGAAGTCCATTCATTGTGCACTCTTGTTCTCTCTGTCAAATAAATAAATAAAATCTTAAAAAAAAAACTTTATATCACAACTGTATCACAAGCTACAAACAGAAAATAACTCTAAAAATAAATACAGTGAAGACCAGCAAATAAAATGTCATTCAACTCTGGAACCATCCTACTAATATCAAAGGCTCCAAGGCTGGGATCTGCTTGCTTTTTGTTAAAATGAGAGATTTACAGATGTTAAACAGAGCTATTAAAAACATATAAGCACCAAATTAAGCCTTGCTTCTTGAGGTCAACCCCCACCTCCAGAAGAAAAAAAAAGAAAAAGGAAGGGAAAGAGTTATATTCTCACTCGATGAATCAATATCTTTGAATGCATGTCTGAGAACCAGCTAAGTCATCTCACCACACCTTTGGTACATGCTCCATTCTTTGTAGTAGTAGAAGGTTTAGAGGTAAACATACAGAAATAACCCTCCTAAGGAATCGGAAGAAAGATATCATGTGCTCTAGGCTGGCAACATCCATCACTGTGCTAACTATCCTTAGAGAACTCTCAGCTCCTTTAGCTCCCTTGGAAAGCATGAAAGCCTATGTAAGGACTCATGAAATAATCAGGGTATTTTAAGGTTCTGGTCATAGCAAAGGGCCTGAGGGCTAAGTATGTTCTGGGTCTGAGTTTGCTTACATGAAAATCTTGGTTTTCTAATGAAGCTCTGGGATAGGAAGCAGGGAGATAAGAAGCCCAAAGTAGGTTCCATTTTGCTAATGTCATTCTACAATTTCGAGGGAAATTTCATTTTGAATTTTTGTGCTCTTAAGGGGTTTGTTGTGCATCTCTCCACACACTCCACTTTTCTATGTGGACACATTTTGTGTTTGAGTGTGTCTGTGTGTGTTTCATAAGAGCCCAAATCATGGAGCACAATTGTGTGGCTGGGCAGATAATGGTATTAGCACTTGTTATGGTCACCCTCAGGCATTAGAATCTTTGCCAGTGGTCACCATGCCCCAGTATCTAGAGGCAGCAGGGCCCTGTGTTTCCTCCCCACAACCTCACCAAGTGAATAGTGTAATAAAAATAAGCCTCAGTTATAACTCATGCAAACACTTACCGGCATGTACAATCCAATCCATCAGAAAATCCAGTTGGCCCAACTTTTAAGGCACATGTTGAATTTGACCACTTCTAACCCTTCCGCTCCACCACTTGGCCCTGAGCCATTGCTGCCACTGACCAGTGTGATGGCACAGCCTCCTCCTTATTTCCACCCTTGTCCCTCTATCAGCTTTTTCACGACACAGCAGCCAGATCTTTTATAACATGAGTCAAACCATCTTTCTCCACGACATAGACCTGTGATTCATCTCACTCAGAATAAAATTCCAAGTCCTCACTATGGCCTATAGGTTCTACATGATTTGACTCCTATTACTTCTCTCTTTTCACACTCTCTCCTGGAACACACTAGGCACCCCCACTCCATGGGTTTTGCAGTGTCTGGTCACTCTGACTGGAGTGGAAGCGTCCTATTTCCCAGACATCCGCCCAACTAACTTCCTCACCTCCTTCAAATCCTTGCTCGACTGCCACCTTCTTAATGAGGCCCCGACTGACCAGTTTATTTAATATTGCAACATGGCAGCCCACCTCCATTCCTCTGAATGTGCGCAACTTCTACAATTTCTTGTATGAAGACTTTCTTTTTTCTTTTAAGATTTTCTTTATTTTGAGAGAGAGAGAGAGAGAGAGCAAGAGGGTGAGCACAAGTAGGGGGAGGGGCAGAAGGAAGAGGGGAAAGAGAATCTCAAGCAGACTCCCTGCAGAGCTCGGAGACCCAGGGCTCTACATGGACCTCAAGGTGAGCCTGGCTTGGGCTCTAGGTGGGGCTCCATGAGGGGCTCCATATGGGGCTTGATCTCACAACCCTGAGATCATGACCTGAGCCAAAATCAGGAGTCAAGACGCTTAACCAACGGAACCATCCAGGTGCCCCTACATAAGACTTTCTAATGTGCTGTGTAATTGACTTATCTGTTAGGTCTATTATTTCTTGTCTGTCTCTCTCTGCTGGAATGTAGGCTCTGTTTTCCTCAGTCGTATCTCAAGCACCCAGCATAAATGCCTAACACATAGCAGATACTTAATAAATATTTATTGGATCAAATGAATAAAGAGGCACCAAAAACCCAAAACGCCTGCAACCGATAAGCTCAACAAAATCCCAATTCTTTCTGCCCTTTCAGGGACTCTGATAAGCACACTGAATGAAAGGTTCTGAAGTAGATGTAGCAGTAGTCTCTGGGCTCGGTCAGCAACTCATCTGGGTGGATCGTGACAGTGTGGAAATGAAGGATATAAGACCAAATGGGGTTCGGGACCTGGCGGTTTGGCTTCTGCTCTTGCCAGATGCTCTTGGTGGCAGTATTCTTGGTTAAAAAAAGTTTCAACAGCATCTGTGATTTTTAGGGAGCATTGAGAAATTGGGACGGGGTAGTGTATGCACATGTTCAAAGGCAGTGCTGAGTGTGACCAATAGGCTGAAGGTTAAGAGCACACAAAGGCCGCTCACCCCAGAAGCTCCCATCACACCCTTCCTGCAAGAGCTCATTGCCTCAAAGAGTTTGCCTTTTGATTTTCTCCCTGTGTTCTTTGGTCTTGTAAAATGGTAAATTTGTTTAAAAAAATCAACTTCACAGAGAGTAAGTTACAAAGGGAAGGCCCATCTTTATGTTCACATTTATAACAAAAGTGGGAAACTCATGTAGGATGCTTCCACACCTGGGGGAAGACTCTGGTCAGAATTTTCCAGCTGAGATTTCGTTTACGGTTTTCCACTCAAGAAGCCAAAATGATGTCTCAAGAAAGTTAAAAAACAAAACAAAACAAAACAAAACCCATTGCTCATTTCATTTTGTGAGGCTAATTCGCCAAAGTAGGTTAATTCAGTAATAATAAAAGTATTTTCAAGGCTAAGTACTGTCAATGAACAAACACAAAGGAAAACTATGAATGTTTTTGCTGCTTATATGGGACACCACTAGAGTACCTTTTCAGATTCTCTCAGCTTCACATTTCTCCAGGTTCCTGAGTGCCTCACCCTGCTCCAACTGCCTACAAGGTGACTGATCGATTCCAAGCCCCTGTGTGCAGGCCAGCCACAAGCTTGAGCCTCTGGCAGATGGGGTTCAATCCAGGAAGCAGAGGCACTGTAAGTAGGCTGAATAAGGAATTTCCTATGGAAATCAGATGTCTACATTTGTGGAAGGAGCTGGGGAAGTAAGAGTCTGGAAAGGCGTGGCCAAGATCAGAGATCAGCCTTCATATAGATGAATCAGTCCAAGCGTTTTGGGGAAATCTGGAAGCTGGGCACATCCAGCCGCTACAGTGGGAGCATGAGGGCGTTTGGTGTAGAAGTGTAGAAGTCCATGGAAGGTTGTGGCCTTGGCAGCTGCCACCTCTGGAAGTGTCTGTAAAGAGTCTGTTAGCCCAACTGTGGTTATAGTTATTGGGCAGAGGAGAACGCAGAGCAGGGACCACTGAGAACAAATAGGAACCCTTTCGCACGTGGACGTTCGGCTCTTGCCATGTCTACTGAATGACAACTTTGAGAGTATAATTGCTGCTGCTTCGCTTTTGCCTGCCAAGTCTCTAGCAACTTCAGTTTTATCCATCTGGATGCATATAGACCTGGAAAGTAGAAAAGAGGATTCTGGGAAACACAGCTTCCAGCATAACCAACTTGTCTATAGAATAATTCACCACAAATCCCATATCATGGTTGCAGAGCATGGATTTCCTGGTCAGGTAGCTGCCAAAAGAGTCAGATAATTTAGCCTGGAAGCTAGGGTAGTAAACCACCCGTGGGATAAATTTTGACCAATGGGAAATAGGAGATGGGAGGGAGATTGCAGGTAAGTTTCTTTCTTTGGTCCTCACTCGGATAGACTGTTTCTGTGCACAGCTTTCTGCAGTGCCTGTCCACAAGCACTTTACATGGCCAAGCAACTGGGTCTTTTCAGGTTCACGAAGTGTAGACCAGCTTGGGAACATACCATCATCTATTTGCTTCTCATTCTTCCCTGTCACATGTCCTCTTTTCCTTGCTCTAGATGCCCAGGAATTGTATCTTTCAATGAAGCATTAGTACATCATCCTTCCTAAGAAACCCCAGCTAAAATAATACACTATAGAAAAATTGTAATGAAAATGAAGTGTGGGGCGCCTGGGTGGCTCAGTGGATTAAGCCGCTGCCTTCAGCTCAGGTCATGATCTCAGTGTCCTGGGATCGAGCCCCGCATTGGGCTCTTTGCTCAGCGGGAGCCTGCTTCCTCCTCTCTCTCTGCCTGCCTCTCTGCCTACTTGTGATCTCTCTCTCTGTCAAATAAATTAATAAAATCTTAAAAAAAAAAAAAAAAAAGAAAGAAAATGAAGTGTGAGGGCACCTGGGTGGCTCGGGAGGTTAAGCGTCCGCCTTCGGCTCAGGTCATGATCCCAGTGTGCTGGGATCAAGTCTGGCATGGGGCTCTCTGCTCAGTGGGGAGCCCGCTTCTCCTTCTCCTTCTGTCCCTCCCCTCACTTGTGCCCGCTCTCTCTCTCAAATAAATAAATAAAATCTCAAAAAAAAAAAAAAAGAAGTGGGAGAGTTCTATGAAGTGAATTGATGGTGGGGACTATGATTCATGTGAAGCTCCGTTCATTTGTGAGTAATAGTATTTTAAGAATATCATTAACTTCCTTCACTGAAAAAGTCCATGAGCAAGTATTTCTTTGAGACAAGTAAAAGGAATGAATCAGGAAACAGAGATCCTTTTAGCCAACATACGACTTCTGACCTAAACTCTTAGCGAGAATATGCACTTAATGAAAGCATTGCTCTTGGGCAACTTCTGAGCCATAACCCGGCCATAGCTCAAGAAAACACCAAAAAGCCTGTTACTTGTATTCATATATCTACGCCAGTCTGAGTTTTCAAAATACTGATGCAAAGAGTGGAGAAGCGACCTTGATACACAATGGCGGCTCTCTCAAATCTGCCTGTTTTCATGGGAGTAGTGCCATCACACCGTATTTGATCATTCATTAATGAGACAGGTAGAACACTTTTCCCTGATATTTAAACCAATTTTTTAAAATAGTGAAACACACAGAGACACTAGGAGTAGAGTGAAAAGTGTGCACGGATTTTTGAGATAAAAGGGGTTGACGTTGTGGTAGTCCTCCCCCACCCCCCAAGTAGTTTATGGTTCTCTGTTCCTGGAAGCAAAAAACTTTTGAGAAGTACTTCTTTAGACCAAGGACGCTCTCTCATCGCCTTTCATTCTTCTGCATTTTCTTGTTAGATGGGGTTTGACTTTCCCCCTCTATTAGCTGGAGTGGCTTCAGTGGTCCCTGTCAGTGGAACCCAGATGGATGGAGTGAGAAAATGGTGGTGGTGAAGGGAGGGTCAGCGCTCCAGTCTTCCCTTGAGGGGACTGTCTTCACGGGGAAGGAATTCCGGTTAAACTGCGATGTGTCACAGGGCCCAGCAACTATTATTTTACAACAGGACGGTATGAGAACTGTGAAATCCCATCACTGAGTTGCCCCAGTGGGTAACAATGTCTTCAATTTTTGAAGGCACCCCCCAACCCCATCCACTCTGAACACCTAGATAGCCCATAGAGCACTCCAGCACTTTTTTTTTTTTTTTTAATAATTCGTGTTAGGCTTAATCAGTGTTGTCTGGATTTTTCCCCCTGAAGATGGTGATGACAGAAATGTCTTGAAATACTTTTGACATTTCCTCAGTCATCCATTTACAGAAGAAACGTCTGTGCAAATATTTAAATTACCCCCTCCTTGGAACAAATTTGCCTTCATATTAATCTACCCTAGGGTATAGGTTGGCAACGGTCTAAAGGTGGGAGAGTTTAAGGGGAGTGGGAAGGATTGTAGTACGGTGGAGCTTTAAGCAGCGGATCCTTTTTTCAACGAACCTAAGTATTTCTCTGGGCCTGGGAAGTTTGGCTCCGAAGTGTCAGGGACCCGGCGGTGGGACGGTGGGGGCGGGGGGTTGGTGCTGGCAGGCAACACAGTCTTGTGTGTTTATTGACCAGCCTGAACGTCGGCCCAAGACGGGCTGGGCAGCGCCTCCGGGGAGGCCGCCGGGCTGCGGTTTCCTTCTGATCCGCTGTCTCACAGCGCTCGGAGCGGCTGCGCTCCAGGCCCCCAGCGCCCGGGGCCCTTCTGGGCCAGCCCTGGAGACCTGCGGCCGGCCCACCTCGGCGGGCCCTGGCGGACGGGGTCGCCGCTGTGGCTCTTAGGCCCGGAGACTCCCCGTTGGGGTCTCCAGGGCCCATCTCTGGACACCAGGGGTTCCCACGGGGGTCGAGCGGGGGGTGAGCCCAGGCGGTGGAACCCCGCGCGTCGGAGGCTCCGCGAACCCGGCCGGAGGCTCTCTCTGCCTTGCGGTGAAGAGTGCCGGCGGAGGCGGGCGAGCAACGGGAGCGCCAGCCTCCCGCGGTGCCACTCCGGCTTGGGCTACCCGCGGGAGCGGGAGCCGGGGGCGGGGAGCCGGGAGCACCGCCCCGCCAGCGCGCCCCGCCCGTGGGAGAGGAGGGGCTGCGGCGCGGTGGACCACTGGAGGCGCAGCACCGCCGCCGCCGCTGTCGGTGCTGGAGTCCGCGGCTCCGCGCAGGCGGCGCCCGCGCCTCCGCTCCCTGGCCAGCTCGCGCGCCCGTCTGCCCGCCCGCCAGGGCCGCCTCCCGCCGCTGCCGCCGCTGCTGCCGCCGCAGAATCGGCGCCGCCGCTGCTCGCCTTCCAGGTAGGTGTCCTAGCGCAGAGGGGACCCCGGGAGCTGACACCGCGGTACCCGCTCCGCAGCCCGAGGGCATTGTGCGCGTCCGGAGGGCCGGAGGGACGCGCGGGTGGGCAGCGGGGCTTTGGGCCCTGGAGGCGTCGCCGCCCCCTGGGGGTTCCCTTGGCGGGTGAGCCCCGGCGGCGGGGGCGGCGATGCCTGTCGGGCCCCATGGCCAAGGTGGGAGGGGGCGTCTGAGTCAAGGTTCCCCGCTCGCCACCCTCCCTTCCCCCTCGTTGTTGGGGAATTCCGGCCTCCTGGCTCGCGCGCTCGCATTCCTCCGCGCAGCCCGGCACCCTCGCTCTGCCTGGCTGCCGCGGATTGAAGCTAGGGTCGGGAGAAGGACTGATGTAATTGTCAGCGGAGAACCGAACCCGCGCGGCGAGAGCGCCGGTGCCCGCGCCCGCTCCAGCTAACGCCTACGCCGCACCTCCCAGCGAATCCGGGGAGCCGAGATGAGCGGCTGGGGAAGTTGTGCATTGGGTTTTATTGTGCGCGTGCACTGCGGAGTGCCCTCGCGGGCCACCCTTGTCCCCCGGCTGCTGGCTCCCCTGCAGCCTTCTCTGCAGCTTTGGTCCACACCTCCAGCCAGGGCCGGGTTTGCCTTCGCTGGTTCAGACCGGGACAGCGTTTGCATTGCAGTCAGGACGTGCTTCCCCTGCATCGAGCCCGGAGCTGCCCGCAGATCGTGTCGCCAGGGATGCTGTGGGGGAGGAGGGGAAGGGAGACCTGGGGAGGAAGCCAGGAAGAAGTAATGACACCAGCAGATTTTTTTTTTTTTTTTTTTTTTTAAAGCCTTTACTGTTGTGGGCACATCTTCATGACACCTTTGGAGCTGTTTTTGAAAGTTATGACCAGATACTGATTTTGTGGCCATTCTATGATATTCCTAACAGTAGCTTAAACATAGAGACCCAAAGCTGGGGAAAGCATTACATAATGGACATGAAGCAAATGACACGAAACTAAGTGAACCCACTGGGTTGCCAGCTTATTTCTTTCTCGCAGATGCAAAGTCCTATAGGTTTTTTTTTTTTTCTTCATACCAATTTCCTTCTTTAAGTAATTGAACTAGTTTTAGCAAATTGTATGTTACATTCACTCGTGATTTTTTTCCTAAATAAGAAAACAATTTTTCTTTGACATCTTTTATTAAATTAAAAAAAAATTGCATGCTAGCGGATAGTTGTATATCATGGGGCTGATTTGTAAATGTAGTCTTCCGTCAAAGGTAAAATTTAAAAATATCCCGTCTTAATATCATTAACTTTGTTTTCCTCTTGGTTGTGTTTTTTCCTCTCTCCTCCATCCCCATTTGTTTTTTGGAAGCATTTCTACAGTTTGAGGTACTGCAAGCTCACAATGTTGATAATCCTATCCAATGCTACAGCATTGCAGATACAAAGACTAATAATAAATGAAACAGAAGACCTCACAGTAACTCGGAGTGAGCAGAGTTCCCAAGGTCGAAGGGAAGCTGCAGTGTAACTCGCTATTAAAACCTATAGAAAATATGCCTTGTCCTCATGGAGTTATAAGGAAGGTCCTGATTGGTGGAATATTATTCCTGTTATTCTTATACCCCTGAATTTCTTGTGTTTCCCCTTAAAAATTTTTTTTCTCAATGTGGAAACAAAATATTTCCATTAAAATCTTTGCTTTTAGAAAACCTAAAAATCCTGTATTTGCTGATTTTTTTTTTCAGTTTTGTTATTGATAACTCAATTATACACACAATGGATGGATTCCTTTTGGGATATCTCAGTTTCAAATTATGGTTTTATCAGATATCTCTTGGCATAGTGTGATATGATTCTGCTGAACTTTTATAGGAACGCGTAAGTTTTCTCATCTCTAGATTGCTTTAACCTTATGTTAACTCTACTCTGTGAAGAGGGATAAGGTCCTCCTAAAATGAAGCATTTGTGGCTGGAGATCTGTAGTACCACCAGAAACAGAAACAGGTTAATGCATCAGTAGGTAAAAGTTTTATGTGACTTTATTCGTGAAACTGTTGGATTAGGGAGAATATTCAAATTTGATTAAAATGCCTTGGTTAGGTAGCATTCAGTGATCATTCAGTGGATTATTTCGTATGATCATCCGTCTGTTCAAGACACTGGTCTAGGTACTGTGGGAAATACAAATAAGAATAAAAAGATGTCTCTACTTTCACGAGTTTGTAGTCTAGTTTGGGGGGAGAAGTCATGAATTCTCAAGAGGTGTTTTTTTTTGTTTTTTTTAGACTGCGAAGGTTAAGTAATGATTATAATACTTTTTTAAAGTCTATTTTTAATCTTGCAAGAAAGGTCTCGTGCTAAGCATTGACTTCTGGGAATTTTTTTCTTCTCAACATTATGTCACCATGATTCGTCCATGTTGTATATAGCTGTAATTCACTGACTTCCATTGCTGTACATGATTCCATTACCTATCCATAGCAATTATGTTTCACTGTTCTGCCAGTGGCTCCCCCCCCCCCCCCCGCCACCTTGAAAAAAAATTTGCAGAGAGTGCTGCTCTGGTCATTCATGTTTCCTGGGGCACATGTGCAAGTGTTTCTCTTGGGGAAATACCAAGGTACAGAATTGTTGATTTGTAAGATGTGTAAGTTTTCAATTTCCTAGTTGTTGCCAAATTATTTCCCAAAATTGTTGTACTAATTTACACAAGCCAGGGGAATAAACAAATACAAATCAGCATTTGTATAGGTGCATGTATTGAAATACATGTTTTGTTTGTTTGTTTTTAAAGCAGGAGGATAAACTTAAAACCTAGCACAGCAGTTGTCCTCTGAGAGGACCATGGGGATGGTATGGGGAGGAACACACAGGTGGATATAAGTTATTGGTAATGATCTAGTACCTAGAGTAAGTTCACAGATGATTATCATATTTTAAAAGAAGGAAGGAAGGAAGGAAGGAAGGAGAGAAAGAAAGAAAGAAACAAAGAAAGAAAGAAAGAAAGAAAGAAAGAAAGAAAGAAAGAAAGAAAGAAAAAGAAAGAAAGAAAGAAAGAAGTTCTCATGCATGGATCAGTAGTAATTTAGAATTCTAAGGAAAAAGAAAATAAGGACAATACAGTGTTATCATAAGGCACACCAGGCTCCTGTACCAAAAGATTCAGAAGATGTCAGTTAAGGGATAAGGAAGCAGTCCCTGTGTATAGGCATATATTGTGTAGAGTTCACGGAGAGGCTTATAGGAAAGATGAGCAGGAAGTGGCCTTGCTGAGAAGAGGGACCTCAGCCATCTTGAACAGAGGAAATGAACAGAAGTGGAAGAAGCCATGGGGAATTTTCCAACCATGAACCACTCAAAGAGTTTATTAAAAAGTCTAGAGAACTGATAGATTGGAGGTGAGGGTGTGAAGGGGAGAGATTCAAGGCAGGATCCCTGGTTTGGAAGCTGTTGATTGAGATGAGAATTCTCTGTTTGGAGAGAACTGAAAAGAAAGAATGGATTTTAAAAGACACTGGGAGAAGAATACAAGGCTTAAGATCCTAAATAGGAATAGGAGGAAGGAGTTAAAGATGTTTCACTTTATTTATTTAAAAAAAAAAAAAAAAGATTTATGTATTTGGCAGAGAAAGAGAGACACAGTGAGAACACAAGCAGGGGGAGCCAGAGAGGGAGAAGCAAGCTCCCCGCTGAGCAGAGAGCCCAATGTGGGGCTGGATCCCAGGACGCTGGGATCATGACCTGAGCCGCCCAGGTGCCCGATGTTTCATTTTAATTAAAAGAAATAGAGACGTTGTGGTGGGAGGTTTTAGCATGATTTAGATATGTCAAGTGTGGGTTGATTGATATTCAGCTTATGTTTGAAGATACAAACTTGGAGTTGGTGGGCAGTTATGACACTCACAGTGAAGACTTTGATTTTCTCATGTCATACCTGGTGCATATGGAAGAGTACCTGAGGGAAGAGGGCATAAAAAGCCTTTGTGTAATTTTATTGCGTGAAGGAGGTAAATGCTCAGTGGTTAAGTGTGAAGATGATGTTTTGGATTGACAGGAAGTGGGTTCATGGATTTGAGAGTGTGTTGGCATCACAGTGAGAAGTGTTGGAATCAAATCTTTCTTGAGAGTTTACTAGTTGTGTGTAATTTGGTGAAGCAGATCCCTCTGATCCTCAGTTATGGCACATGTGAAATGAAGATACTAATAGCCACTTCCTGTGAGTGCAGGGAACAGGATGTGATGGAGGGACTAGAGCCTTGCGGGCTGATGTTTGCCTTCATACTGTTTCCCATCTAATGTTGCAAAGTAATGGCACATGTGTTTGTATTTTCTGACATATACTCCCTTGAAAAGGATAAAGGATTTCAACCCTTGAAGTTCTCTTCATTATAATAAAGAGTTGCTTATGCTCTCCTGTGTGGACAGGATAGGGCTTTCTATTTCTAGGGCCATCCTGGAGTAATATATAGTGTCATTTTGATTGAACACCATTTTAGCTGGCATTCTGATTTGTTAAATATTATGCTAGGTACTCAGCATTTTCTCGTCCTATTTTAAAATTCATTTTCCAATTTTGCTTCTATTTCTTGACGTCTTCTGATCCTCTGTAATGTTTTTTTCTTGCTGATTTCACACCAGCTGATACAATGATTCGTGGCTGGATAGTTTTCCCCAAGGCAATGTAATCCTCAATTGCCTTTCCTTGGCATAGTGATTTGGAGAACATCTTGACATCTTGCTGGTAGTTCCATCAGCAGTTGAATGGAAATGTGGCAATATCTTACAGGAAAAAAGAAAAGAAAAAGGAAAAGAGAAGGACAGACCTCCTGAAGGAAGAAAGTTTGTTATTTACCATTATAGTCAGAAGTTATCAAAAAGCTCCTAAGAGAGTCAAGGACTCACTCCAGAAGCCTCTTGATTTTCAGGGATGATTAGTCATACCCTTCACTGCAGCTACACATTCCCTGTATCCCATAAATAGATATAAATATTTAATGATTTGAAATCCAGGCTGGGCTCAGGAGCTTTGGTCAAAACAATGAGCAAAAATTAATTTTAGGGATAACTGACATGATCTAAATCTCATTTGGTGAAAGTGGTAGTCTGCTCTTCTGGCACGGTTCTCAGTTTCCATGAACTTTGGAAGAAGTTCTGCATCCCTACATTCAGTTACCAGACCCGAGGCTGATCACTTTCACAGAGAGGTGACCAGCATCTGTGGGTCTCGTGTGAATGGGCCATGGGCCATCAAGTGCCTTCCTTCTTCTTTCAGCCCCTCTTTATTGAGCACCTACTATGTACCAGACACCCTCTTAAGTGCTGGCTCATAAACCTGTCTGCCCTCAGGGTCTACCCAAGACAGAATCTACCAAAAACAAATCACTATTGAATATGTATGCGAACGTGGAGGGTGGATCTGGCTTGGTTTTGGAATTTGCATGAAGTTTCTATTTTTTCATTTGTTCCTTAAACTTTTTCCAGATTTATGTTTAGACCTCCTTGAATTGAGAGTGCTATGGGGGAAATAAATGCGGTCCCTGCAAAGAACAGTTACTTTAAATGTACTTCTGTTTTATTGACTTTTTAAAGCAGAAGACTTTAAACTCATGGCAAGTCCTTTTGTCAAGAAGATACCTCAGTGTTGTCACATAGGAGAGACAGAGGTCAGGGAAAGGAGAGCTGGGTGGATGAAGTCAGATTTGTGAAAATGGAATGTGTCTTAGTGCTGAGTTGATTTTTAAAGGGAAAAATGGAAAATAGAAGGGTTAATTAAAGATCCAGCTGTATTACAGAGAATTGACTGTACTGAATCATGATGGTCACAAGATGAGGTTTCTGGTGGGCTACGTGAACCCTTCTCTTTGTGTTCACTTACTTTATGTAGTAGTACAGTTTTTAAAAATCAGTTCTTTTTGTGCTTTTGAAAGTTTATCTTTCTTAGTCATCTCTACCGGCAAGGTGGTGCTTGATCTCATGACCCCAAGATCAAGGGTCACGTCCTCTTCTGACCTAGCCAAACAGGCAGCCCTTAGGGTGTGTCTACATTAAAATAAATCATAATATAAATGTTGGGTGTCTTTAAATTGTAAGAATTATGTTAATTATAGGCGGCAGGAAAGTCCAGTGACTGTTTCTGCTACTGGTTTGGCAGTTTACTTGAAAGTAAAGCCTCTCCTGTGGGGAGAATATTCCATCCAGCAGGACCAGAGTCTCAAAATCTCTAGTAAGCTGTGGAAAGGCAGAGCAAGAAAGGAGGCCAAGGCAGGTAGCTTACTGTCCAGGACTGTAAGGAATAACTGGGTTAGAGAGTGTTAAGTATGTAACTTAACTCTTAAACTTCAAATAAATTTAAATAAATAAGTATGTAAACAAGTTTAAGTAAACGTAAATTTACATAAGTAAATAACATTTAAATAAGATATCAGCAGACTGTCTTTTGAATCCATTTCTCCAGCATTGATGGTGAGTACAAATAATTCATAATTAATACACCAAAAAGTTTCTCCTTTAGAGATGATGGATTATGTTTTTCTCTGCTCAAGAAAATCTGTGTATCAATTCACATAAATAAAACACATGAAGAAAATACTACTCAGGCACTAGAAATACTCATCTTTGCTTGATGGCTTGTGCTTGGATGACCTTTATATTAGATTACTAAAACATTAGAGCTGAAAGAGGTCTAAAAAGCCATCTATTCCAACCTCTCCCATTTTCCAGCTGGGTAACCCGAGGCCCAGGGACTTGCCAAGTGAGGTGCAAGCCCTGTGTACAAATAGAGCTAGAAGATAACGTGCCAAATAATTTACTCCTGTTGGGTGGTAACAGGAAATAATGCTCTTCCCTAAATTGTGGGTATGGGAATGAGAGAATGAACCAACAACAGCCTCTACAGTGGAATTTTAACCTTCTTTTGTATCATTCTCCTTGAGTGGCCAGTGTAGAAAGTGAAATCATACGTATATATGTAGATTATTTTCTTGGGTTTTTAGAGCAAAGGCTTTGAGGGGAGGATGAAAGGAATGACAGACACTACAAATATCATTATTTAATTTTTTTTGCTGTTTGCTGTCTTGATCCCTATAACTTTGTCTTTTAATTCCATGGGCAGGAAAGGATAGAGAAAAATTAAATTTTCCCGGGTTAGATACTTTTCTATTTCTTTTCCTTTGGCATTCTCTTCCCATATGCTAATATAAGAGAAAATCAAAACGTAGAGGGAATTGAGTCAGGAACAGAACATTAACTTCTACTTTTTTATCTTGCACCATGTTGAGGCAATTCTCACCATTGTGCTTGAGACAGCGACCTATCCACCTTTAGAAAAGAGCGTGGAAATAGAAGGGAGAACAACAGCAGTATATTTTTAGAATCTTTTTTTCAAAAGTCAAACTTAAAATAAACCTGGCCTCAATTTTTAGCAATAGCTTTATTTCACATCTGCTACACTAGTGCCTAAGTTTTATCCTAATTTGAAGAAGTTACTTTGCCTTTTTTTAATACGTAATGCAGTGTTGCTAGGAGTAACACACTATGAACAATTACCAAAGCTTAAAGAATAAAGTATCTAAAAGAATATTAAAATTAGAAAAATTGTGCCATGTCATTTCTGGAGATAAAGTCTGATTTTTTATTTTAAATTAAGATAACATTTTTGCTTTCTGTTTATCTGTCTCAGCTAGACAATCTTTTGCATATTCGCACCCCATCAGGCAACAATCTGAGCAGTTTTTGTTGTATAATTTTCCTAGAATAGAAAAAGTAGCACAGTTTGAATGGCATGTTGATTATGAAAAGACATTAATGAAATTCTTTTTGATCTCAATAAACTTCAAATCGAAGCAAGAACTATAAAAAGAATGTGATCTCCAAGGTAGGCCCAGCAAATGTAGGGTTCATGTGCCACTCCACGAAGAAAGCAAAGGAGGAGAAAGCAAAATCGGCAAGAGCTCAGGGTAATGAAAGAGGAAGGTCAAGGAAGGAAATAGGTCGCTATGCTATCCCAGCTTGTCTTCCAGTCTCGTTTCAGTGCCATCTGATGGAGGTCGGATGTGATGGAGGGTATCTGTCTCTACACTTAAAAAAAAAAAAAAAAAAAAGTTTTTAAATGTTTTGAAGAACATAGAATAAGTAAGATGAAAAGACTGATAAAGTAAATGCCATTTAAGGAAAAAATATTGTCTGTACTGGCAGAAGATAAATAGTACCATATGGAAAAGAAACCATAACATGCCACAAACAAGGTTTAAGTCATTAATATCCAAAAAGCTCCTATAAATCAATTAAGAAAAATGACTGTTAATCTAATAGGGAAGGGGGCAACAGAATGAAAAAACAGTTGACAGAAAGGAATTACAGATGGCACTTACAAAGACGAAACTGTGCTCAACTCATGGTAAGAGAAATGCCGTTTTAAACTGTTTAAGTTGCCCTCCCACACTATTAAGTTGGGAAAGATTTTGATGTTTGTTAGTGCTTTAAAGTGGCAAGGCTTTGGAGGTAACTGACGGACAGGTTCATGCATTATGGGGGTACAAAACATACAGCCTCTATGGATAACAAAATTAAAAGTTCACCTACCTTCTCACCCTAAATCTAAGCAATTTTTCTATAAATATACTTGTACATTGCAAAATGAATTTGCATAAAGATGGCAATTGCAACATTGTCTGTAGTGGCAAAAGATTCAGGGAAAGCTAAATATCAGCATGGGATTGGTTAAATAATTAGGAGCAGAAACAAAACTAGTAGCTATAAATAACAAACACCCATTGCTAAATTTCAAAAAGTAAGATCATTCTATATTTGCTGATATGAAATGATTTCTAAGGTATAATAAGGGAACAAATCAAGGTACAGAGTGGGATATGGCTGTTGGTGTTAAATATGAGTTTATAAATATATGTTTATGTGTAACTGTAAAGACTATCTCTGGAAGGTGACATAAGAAACTGGTAAAGTGATTGACTCTGGGGAGGAAAACTGGGTGGTTGTGTGGGGGTGTAAAGGACACTTACTTAGGACACTTAGTATATCCCTTACTACCTTCTGAATTTTTAAACTTATGAACATATTATCTATTCAAACCAAGGTAATTTTAAAATTTAAGAAGTACAAACTTTCAGTTATAAAATTTTTTTTTTTTTAATTTATTCGACAGTAGGCAGAGAGGCAGGCCGGGCGAGGGGAAGCAGGCTCCCTGCTGAGCAGAGAGCCTAATGCGGGACTTGATCCCAGGACCCTGAGATTATGACCCAAGCCGAAGGCAGAGGCTTTAACCCACTGAGTCACCCAGCTGTCCCTCAGTTATAAATTTTTTTTTAAAAGATTTTATTTATTTATTTGACAAACGGAGATTACAAGTAAGCAGAGAGGCAGGCAGAGAGCGAGAGCGCGGGAAGCAGGCTCCCTGCTGAGCAGAGAGCCCGATGCAGTGCGGGGCTGGATCCCAGGACCCTGATATCATGACCTGAGTCGAAGGCAGAGCTTAACCCACTGAGCCACCCAGGTGCCCCAGTTACAAAATACTTAAGTTATGGGGATATAATGTACAGCATGGGGGATATAGTGACCAATATTATAACAACTTTGTATGGGGACAGGTGATAACTGGACTCATAAACGGGAATCATTTCATAATGTATAAAAATTATCAGATCACTATGACATACACTTGAAATGAATAGGATGTTATATGTCCATTATTACAATTAAAAAAAAATTGCTTGGGGATCGCTTTTACTGATCAAGAATGTTGAGTAGTTGTAACCAAACAGTTATAACAAGTAGCTGTTATACTTGTAACCAGTGGCATTCCTTTGCAACTTTGGGGCTCATTCTGATCTGATGTAAGAACACAGTAGTTACCATAAAGACTCACCTAAATAGGTGAGTAACTCTTCTAACAGGCTAGAGTCCAGAGAAGAGGGAAACTGCCAGTGGTTGCCCTTTGGTACAGAGTTGCTGGCCCCTGCCCTTTCCACACCCAGGTCTCTCTCCCCTGTCACTTGCATTGCATCTCACCCCCTTTTCCCTCATCATTCCTGAACCCCCACAGCAGTCTCTATCCCCGACAACTCAGAAGCTCCTTCTTGTTCCCTGTTCCACTAGGGGTCTTCCTTTGGCTGCCCCTTCTGGATTTTGTCCTTCCAAGCAGAGCAGAAGCTCGTTTTCCAGGCCAGTTTATACTTGCTCAGAGTATTGGAAGTGAGTGACCATTCTGACATTCTTTAATCCTGTCATCTTTCTCAGAATAATTTATTTCACAAAGTATTTCTTGAGCAACTACTAAGTCAGAAAAGGCCAGGAAGTAAAAAGTGCTCATGAAATTGACATTCTAATTAAAGTAAATAAAAAGTAAAAGACAGCTAATTGCTGTTTTAGTTGCCATTAAAAACTGTTTAAGGACAATAAAAGTGATCGATGGAACTGAGAGCAGTGGGTAGTGGTGGTGGGTGTTTGCTTCCCAGCACCGCCATAAGTACCAGGAACTGGGTGGCTTAAAACAAGAGAAATGTATTGGCTCAGGGCTGGCGGCTTGAAGTTCTAAACTAAGGTGGGTCCCTCCTTGCCTCTTCTGGCAGCCCCAGGCATTCCTTTGCTTGCAGTAGCACAACTCAGTCTTTGCTAACCTTCTTCCCATGTCTCTGTTTGTGTGTCTTCTGTTTGTATAGGACATCGGTCGTGATGGATTAAGGCCTGACCCTACTCCAGTATGACCTCATCTTAACTACATTGCAACAATCCTATTTATGAATAAGGTCATATCCTGGGGGAGCGAGGGTTAGGAATTCAGAATTCAACGGGAATCCTGAGATAAATTCAGGAATTTATCTCTTTTTGGGAGATAAAATTCAGTCCATAACATTGGGCTTGCCTGGGTGAACGGACCAGGGGAAGGCCTTGCTAGGTGAAGACATTTGAATCGAACCTCAATAATGGGAAAGAGCAGGTTGTGAAAAAATCTGGTTGCAGAGCCTTTCCTGCCAGAGGGAACAGCAAGTATGAGGACCCAGGGAATAAGCCTCTTGGAACCCAAGGTTTTACGTTCTTAAAAAGGGCAAAAAGAGTATCAGTTTGGGCAGGTGACTTTTTATGGTTAAAGTCAATAGGACTTTACTTTTGAACACTCTTGGATGTTTTCACTTTTGGTGAGGCAAAGACCGAAACGTTTTTTTCCTTAAAAATTAATTGCTGAGGAGGTGCCTGGATGGCTCAGTCACTGAAGCATCTGACTTTTGATTTCGGCTCAGGTCATGATTTCAGGGTCGTGAGATCCATGCCTAGCACGGGGCCTGTTTGGGATTCTGTCTCCCCTCTTCCTCTGCGCCCCCTCCCCCATTAACTGCTGAGAAATCAGGCCTATAAGCAGTGGCTTATCACATTTTAAGAATTTTGTTGATTAAAAGTTGATTTAAAAATTTGCTTTGCATTTTAATAGAATTCTCCATCACTATTTTTGGGTTTATTAACCTAAAAACCTTAAGTATAACAACATCTGAGAATTAAGTAGACTTCATAATAATAGAGATTATTTTCTAGAGGTAAATTAATTAAGGCTAACTATAGCCTTTAAAAACCTGACATCATATATTAAATTATCATTTTCAACAAGATTATAATGTTTTTGTAGTTCTTCTCTGTGATACCTAATGCTAAGTAGCATTAGCATGATTTATATTACAGATTCATGAAAATTCTTAGTTTCCTTGAATTTAAAAATTGATTCAGAGTACAGAAAAATCTATATGGAAATAGAAATTTTTTGGGATAGTTAGTCAAGAAGATTCCATGTTAGACTGGTACCATCTTTTAGCATTCAGAAGTTAAAATGAGGGACGCCTGGGTGGCTCAGTTGGTTAAGCGGCTGCCTTCGGCTCAGGTCATGATCCCAGCGTCCTGGGATCGAGTCCCCGCATCGGGCTCCTTGCTCGGCAGGGAGCCTGCTTCTCCCTCTGCCTCTGCCTGCCTCTCTGTCTGCCTGTGCTCACTTGCTCGCTCTCCCTCTATGCCTGACAAATAAATAAATAAAATCTTTAAAAAAAAAAAACAAAAAGAAGTTAAAATGAGGTAATTTAAAATACTAAAATATTTAATGCAAAATTGACACTATGATATTTACATTAGAATATTATATATGCCTACTTTAGCCAGAACTTTGATGTGGTTAATACAGATTTACTTATTTATCTTAGAGAAAAAAGTAGTAATTATGAGTAACAAGCTTCTGCAAAAAATTCTGAATGAGTTAAAAAATGCTTATGTAAAATTAGATTTTTATAGAGAACGGCTATTTAGGTAAGGCTGAGCATTATAAACGTAGACTGGGGCTAAGGCTGCCTGGTTTCAAATCCTCGCTTGGCTTTGTCCAGCTGCGTGACTCTGAATAAGTCCATTAACTCTACTTTGCTAAGCTTTCCTAAAATGGCAAATATAAAAATGGCGCCTAACACAGAGGATTGTTAAAAAGATAAACATGGTAAAAATAATAACAACTAGCACTTACACAGCACTTACTATGTGCCCTGTTCTTAGAAATATATATGATTTTATTCTTTTCTTAGAAATGTATATGCATTAATCATACACCTGTATGTACATGTATGTATACATATATTACAATTAATGCATATACATTCCTAAGAACAGGGCACATAGTAAGTGCTGTGTAAGTGCTAGCTATTATTATTTTTACCATGTTAATTAAAAATTTAAATTATTCACTAGTTGGAAACTTACTATGTAAAATGTAAATATGGTCATAACGTCTTTAATGCCTTGTTGCAAATCAAAAGCTAATTTGAGAGAGATAAGAAAATTGTCAACAGAATTTGTAAGGCTCCGTTTTAATGTTACTAATCTGTCAGAAGTATTTTATATGCTGACCCCCTTAGTTATTGATAGCAATGACTGTATTCAAGAGATTTGGTTAGGTCTTAAGGAAGAAAGAAAGATGATTAAGCTGTCAGTCCTACTGTCAAGATTCTGCCCATCCAATAGGGGAGCTAAGATATAATTTAGTATAATACCAAGCGTAATGAGGTAAGTGTCACACCAAGAATGTGAGTTAATACTGTGAGGGCCTGTGGAGGCTGTGAAGGATCTGCGAAGGTTTTGTGATTAAGAAGGACATGGGTAAAAATGTAGGAACTGATGACATTTTTAGGTGGTGGGAAGGTTGGAGAGAGAAATCTGAGGAAGAGGATGAACAGAGAGATGGATGGGCAGAAGACCAAGAATCATGTTTCTGAGTCAAGAGAGAAAAGAATTTCTGGAAAGAGAAATGGGCTATCACGAATATAAAGAAGAGTCAAGGAAAAAGAGATTTTAAAAAGATCGTGAAAGCATTCCCTCCTTATCCTCTGTGGGCTAGAGTTTTGGGTGCGTATTCATTGACTTTTCTTGACAAAATAGCACATAGTAGAATTTCTGCAACAAGGCATATAACTGAAAGAATGATCAGGTCAGATAAGGTAGCATTTATGGGGCACCTGGGTGGCTCAGTGGGTTAAGCCTCTGCCTTCAGCTCAGGTCATGATCTCAGGGTCCTGGGATCGAGCCCTGCATCGAGCCCTGCTGAGCACAGAGCCTGCTTCTTTCTCTCTCTCTGCCTGCTGCCCTGCCTTCTTGTGATCTCTCTGTGTCAAATAAATAAAAGAATCTTTTTTTAAAAAAAGGATAATGTTTATTTATATTGATGTGATTTAAATATAGTAAAATTTCTAGTTGTATGTGTGGGTTTTTTTTTTTAATTCTCTAAAGAGCACTTTTAAGACTAGCTACCCTTTTTTTTTTTTTTAAAGAGTTTATTTATTTATTTGTCAGAGAGAAAGAGAGAGAGAGCACAAGCAGGGGGAGCAGCAGGCAGAGAGAGAAGCAGGCTCCCCGCCAAGCAAGAAGCCCAATGTGGGACTTGATCCCAGACCCTAGTATCATGACCCGAGCTGAAGGCAGGCGCTTAACCGACTGAGCCACCCAGGCATCCATTTTTTTTTTTTTTTTTTTAAAGATTTTATTTAAGGTCTAGCTACCATTTGTTTAGCACTTTTTGTCTGCCAAGCATTCTCCAAAGGATTTGAGGTGATTATCCTCTTGTTTAAAGCCTTGCAGATGCTCTTACAGTCAATATTATTACTTTTATTTTATGGATGAGGAAGCCAGGGTCCAGGGAGGAGGTGACCAGCTCACAATCCGCCCACAGCAAGTGACCGAGGTGGATTTGAAACTGGCCTGTCTGGCCCTGAAGCCTGGACTCTTAACCAATTTTAGGTAATGATTATTCCGTACCTTCAAGGTATTCTAGATGCAGAGTTGTTAAGACCCAACTTCTACTGATGACTGGCCACACTGACCTTGCTGTTCTTTTAATAAGCCCAGGTTATTCCCACCTCAGGGTCTTGGCACCAGCTCTTTTCTTTTCTTTGGGGCACCTTCCCCCCACTACCCCCGGACTCCTCCTCGCCTTTCCCACGTCAGCTTGGATCTCAGAGAGGCCGACCCCAGCACTGCCCCGGAGCGTGTCCATGCACCCCCATCTGAGAACATCTTCCTTATGGGTTTGTTTTTCGTCTCCTAATTTACATTGTCTATCTTAGTCACTGCTGTGTTCCCAGGACTTAGTTTCATGATAGGCGCTTAATATCTGTGGGATGAATGAAATCATGATATGTCGAAGATACAGGATTTCAGGTCATTGGTGAGATTCTGCAGGTCTGTGGAGATGCTAGCAATTCTGGTCGGTGCTTTTTTCTTTCCTATTTAGTATGTCTTTTTACAATAACTTTGAATTGAAAACTAGGTGACATTTTAAAGGAAAGTACTAAAACTTTCTGCTGTATTTAAAGCAATATAACTTCATTGTAGAAAATCTTGCAAACACAGAAAAGCACGTTTTAAAATTACTTTTACTCCTGTTTCTGGAAGCTGAATTTTAGCGTTTGGATATGTTTTCAGTTCTTTATAAATTGCTTTCTTTTTCTTAGCAATGAATCATGATGATTTCTTGTATCACCCATTATTCTTCTTAACTTAATTGTAAAAATAGACTTTATTTTGAAGTGCTGTTTTGGGTTCACAGCAAAATTGAGCAGAAACTGGAGAGATTTCCTATCTATCCCTTCCCCCAAACAAGCCAAGCCTCCGCTATCCACACCCTACCAGACCGGCACGTTTGTTAAAACAGATGAGTCAACTTTCACACATCATCATCACCCAAAGTCCATAGTTCAGAGTAGGGTCCACTCTTGGTGTTGTACATTCTGTGCAACAAGTACATTCTGTACATTCTGCAGACAAGTGTAGAGTGACATGTATTCACCATTACTGTCTCATACAGAATAGTTTCACTGCCCTAAAAATCCTCTGTGTTCCACCTGTTCATCCTTATCCCCAACACTACCCCTAGCAGCCTCTGATCCTTTTACTGTTTCTATGGTTAAACTTAATTTTTAATAGGTGTAGAATATTCCATTTTATGCATATGCCATGTTTTACTTAATTCCATTTGGACAGGAGGTGGCTTTTCTGCATTAAAAATAACCTGATGAATGGCCTTGTACACAGATTTTTGTTTACAACTCTGATTGTTCCTGAAAATGACCATATTGAGGATTAAAGGATACGAACATTTTAAGGCCTTTATTATGTGTTCTCTAACAGCCCAGTCCTTCAGATGTTTTTTAAAACCATTTTTCCCTCCCACTGAGAATGTATGAAAGGGCTTAGTAGGAAGAATTGTCCTATTAGCTGCAAAAATACAGACATAATAATAATAACGACTGTATGTACAGTTCACTATGTGCCAGCAATTGTTTTAGTTGTTTGTCTTGATTTCACTCATTAAATCCTCACAATAATGCTGTTGGTTAGTACTATTATTAGCTCCATTTTAAAGATGAGAAAACCAATACACAAAAAGGTTAAGTAACTTGCCCAAATGGTTTTCTTATCTGTAATGTAAGGCCTAAACCTCAGCTTATTGTGTCACATGTTCTCTGTTTTTCTGGCGCATAGTGCAGACTCACCAAATGTCCCCTGTAGTATTCAGGATACAAGTAGTAGCATCAAAGACATAAGATAACTCAAATGACCATAGAGAATTTTTTGAAAAAGATTTTATTTATTTATTTGAGAGAGAGAGAGAGAAGGAGCAGAGGGGAGGAGCAGAAGGAGAGGGAGAAGCAGACTCCCCACTGAGCAGGGAGCTCACCGTGGGGCTCTGAGATCATGAGGACCCTGAGATCATGACCTGAACTAAAGGTGGATGCCACCCGACCAAGCCACCCAGCCACCCCTGAAATGATCATAGAGAATTTTATTGGCTCTTAATTTTTCAGGTAGTGGGTACTCAACTAGAATTTTCCTTAATTCTTTCCTTCAAATTTCAACCTCATCTAACATCTAACTCGCTTGGCATTTAATACAACATTTATGCTGATTAACTGCTATCTATTGACAGGTTATAATTTTTTTTTTTTTAATTTTCTGAGAAGCAACTGAATACAGCATACATCCATCAGATGCTTTGAATTCTTAACTCTGGCTTTACTATTTTTAGTATAGAAGTGCTCTCAGGCAAATAGTAAAACATGACCCAAATTATTATTTTTTGACCAATATTATTAATCTCAATTGGTGACAAAAAGAAACGTAGACAAAAATCCACTTTGCTTTAAAAACCAAATGAGAGCTTCCCTGTGACAGACGGTAAAGGCAGCATTTTAATTTTTGGCTTTCCTGTGGAAATTCTGCTTTACACAAATAGGAAGACATATTCTTTTCCTCCTTTCCACTGTTCTTCCCCAAACCTCAGCCATTACCCTTTGCACACACTTCATATTTCTGGTGATTTGCTCCTGAGGATGCTTGCATATTTGCTCCTAAGTGCTTTGCTGGGTCTTTTTAGGAAGACAGACGGGTTTATTGCCTGAGTTTGAGGCTCTATCCTATGGTTTTCTGGCTCACTGAGATATTGAGTCGTCAGCCTTAGCTGCCTTTGAGCGAACGCTCCGATGTCATGGGGAGCCTCAGTGGGACTGATAACCATTAAGGGTTGTTTTTTATTTCCACTTGTTAAATCCCCAAAACTAATGCTATTAGAGGGCTTTTCATAGAAATAGAAAGCACTGTCTATTCATCTTTTTAACTCCCACATCACATAGCCTTGTACATAGTGGGCATTCAGTAAGTTGTTGAATATGTAATTTTTGTTAATTGATTCATATAAAATTATACTGTACATTGCTTGTTATTAGAAATGCTAATTATGGGTTTATTTAGTTTGTATTTGCACTCTAATCTGTGGGAGCATTGAAGGAAAAGCTTGTAGAGCTTGTCCTTTAAACTTTAAAGGAACACACATACTTGGATAAAGCAGTGCTGAACTTCTATTTTCAAATGCCCATTATAGGGTAGCCAACTGACAATTATTTCCTTCTCTATGTAAGAAATACATAAAAAAATACTTTGAGTAAAATGCCTAATTATTCTTTGTAAGCAGACCACATAATGTGAAATGACCAGGTTTAGGGATTACATTTTTCAAAGCCAGCAGTAAAGTAAACAAAGGTTAACATACATTTCTTTAAGTTGAAGATGCTAGAGCTTTTTAATTGCTTCTTTTTGGTTTAAAACAGTCCATTTGGCATTTCTTTGCCAAACAGTAACTTATGAGTTAGTTACAAGTAAGGTTCTGTTTCTTTAGACACATTAAAGAACTATCCCAAACTTTTTTCCTTTCTCTTCCTCTGGTATGGGTATCATGACTGTACTTAAAACAGGAAATTAGTAATCTCTTCTTGAAGGTGGTGATAGAATGCTGACTTTGACAAGTTAGTTCACATCTGCCCCCAAGTTTTAGTTTAAAAATGCAGCTTGGATGATAACATTGCCAAAATGCTTTGTGCCAGGATATATTACTGGCGTTTTAGGGGGAGGAAGTTACTTAATAATTTTATGCAGTGTTTTTTTTTTTTTTTAAGATTTTTATTTATTTGACAGACAGAGATTACAAGTAGGCAGAGGAGATAGGCAGAGAGAGAGGAGGAGGAAGCAGACCCCCTGTCGAGCAGAGAGCCTGATGTGGGGCTCAATCCCAGGACCCTGGGACCATGTCCTCAGCCAAAGGCAGAGGTTTAACCCACTGAGCCACTCAGGCACCCCTTTTATGCAGTTTTTCATGCTTCCTTAGAATTGTCTTTCTAAAATGGATGGATTTTCTTCAGGAATTCCAGAAAGCTTTTAGGGGAATATTCCTAAAATTGTATGCTCTACATATATTATTATTTTATTGTGAATTAAAGTTAAATTAATCTCTCTGATTTGAAGGTAGTTAAGAATCATGGTTAGTCCTCTGCCTAAAGAAAATATTGGTAGGCAGTGTTGGGAGTTGGCGGGTGGTAGACAGCTGATTTCCATAAAGTCAGAATGACAAATTGAAAGGGAAAATGGCCATACTTCAAAATCATGGTTTTGGGAGGATTACTTTGAGAATATTTTATGACAGACAGATGCCCCAAATATCTGTCTTATATTCTCTTGTTGTCTCAATATCTAAGACTTACCTAGCACATGAGACTTCCAGCATTACCCGAATCACAGAAGGGACCTTCTGGTCTACCTCTCTCATATTTGTGGGTGAGGAGCCTGAGGTTCTGAGGTTCAGGGAGGTGTCCAAGCCAGGGCCAGTTTTATACTTACCATCACTGACTGTGAATCCATCCAGACCTGGTACAAGGTACACATTAGGACTGATTTATAAATATGTATACAGATGTGGAGAAAGTGCTGATGGAACTGATAGTCATTTTCATCCTGAGGAATCTGTCTACTGGTTAGGGTTCATGGCTGTTCTTATAGTGCTTTTTCAGATATGATTTTGGCTGTAAAACCAAGTCATATTGTAGGCAGAAGTAGATCCTGCCTTTGTCCATTTGGACTGCTATAATCAAGTACCAAAGACTGGATATCTTACAACAATAGAAATTTCTTTCTTCTAGTTCTGGAGGCTGGAAATCTGAGATCAGGATTCTAGCATCGTTGGTCTGGTAAGGTTATCTTCTAGGTTGTAGACATCTCATATTCTTACATGGCAGAAAGAGTTGTGGTTTTTCTCATGTTTCTTGTGCTTGGGGTTTTTTGAGCTTCTTGGATCTATGAGGTTTTAGCTTTCAAGAACATTTGAAAATTCCATACAATTATTCAAAAATCTTTTCTACCCCTTCTTCATTGTCCTTCCTTTGGGACTGTGTATTTACCTGTGTATTAGACTGCTCACTGATACTCGTTCATTTTTAAAAATTCTTTTCTCTCCTTTTCACTTTAGAGATCTACTATTGCCATGTCTTCAAGCTTAGTAATCTTTTCTTTGGCACTGCCTAAAATAATCCAGTGTATCTTTCATCTCAGACCTTGTAGTTTTCATCTCTACAAGTGATATTTGGATCTTTTGAAGATTTTATTTATTTATTTGACAGACAGAGATCACAAGTAGGCAGAGAGGCAGGCAGAGAGAGAGGGGGAAGCAGGCTCCCTGCTGAGCAGAGAGCCCGATGCTGGGGTCGATCCCAGGACCCAGAGATCATGACCTGAGCCAAAGGCAGAGGCTTAACCCACTGAGCCATGCAGGTGCCCCTATTTGGGTCTTTTGAAATATCTTCCATGTTTCTATTTGAGTTTTTGAATATATAGAATACGATTATAGCTGTTTTAATGTCCTCATCTATTAATTCTAATATTTGTATCAACTCTGGATTGAGATTGATTGATGTCCTTATTATAAGTCATAATTTCCTGCTTCTTTGTATGGCTGTTAATTTTTGATTGGATGCCAAATATTGTGAATTTTATTTTGTTGGTCCCAGATATTTTTTAATTCTTATCAATATTCTTCAAATTTGTTCTAGATGGAGTTAATTTATTTGGAAATAGCTTGATTCTTTTAGGTCTTGTTATAAGATTTGCTAGGTAGGACTAAAACAGTGCTTAATTAAGGCTAATTATTCCCAGAACTGGGTAAGACCCTTCTGTGTACTTTGTCCAGTGTCCCCTGAATCACAAGACTTTCCATTGTGGCAGGTGGGAGCAGACAATCATCTTGATTCTGTGTGAGTGTTACCTCTAATCCTTTTTACTTTTTTTTTTTTTCTTCAACGTCCTTAATTTCCTTATTACCTGCAAGCAGGACCAAGCTGCATTCTCGAGGAGAACTCTCTGCATCTCTCCAGTATTCTCTCTCTGTAAACTTCTCTCCTTTCCTTTAAAACATAGCTACCTTGGTCCTCTGGACTTTTGACTCAGTATGTCTGCTGGTCTTTGCCTGGCTTCTCTCTCCCTGGGCTGTGGCCAGAACTCTCAAGGCAGTAAGCAGGTGCAATCTTAGGACTCACCTCACTTTCCCATCTTTCAGAGATCACTGTTCTTGTTGCTAGATGGTGTCTTCAGAACCATTTCTTCATATGTTTTGTCTATTTTTGGTTGTTTCAAGTAGGAAGGTAAATTTGGTCCTTGTTAGTTTATCTTGGCCAGAAGTGGAAGTTTCATGGTCCTTGGAAAGTAAGGAGGTGGACAGAGGAGTGAAATACAGACCTTGAGAGGTTGTGGAAAAAGTTTACATAGACAATGTTGTGAATGGGAAAGCATAGGTGATGTGGTAAGAGTTTTTCTGACAGATTCAGAAGCAACTGAGCAAGGTGGCTACTGGCTTTATTGATTTGTTGGTTATTCTTTGGTAGCTACTGTTTGTTTGTTTGTTTGTTTGTTTGTTTAGTGTCTGCTCTGTGCCAGGGCCTTGACATGCATCATTTCTTACTTCTGCAATAAGCCTGAAAGGTGTTGTTATTGATAATCCTTCTCTACCTCCCACCCCCCACCTTCTTCCCACCCTCAATCCCAGCACTTCTCGATGTCAGAGATGAGGAAATAGAAATGTGAAGTGACTGCCAAAGTCTTGCAGCTCGTAGTTTGTATAATTAGATTTCAGGCTCCATTCTTGTAGCTTCCAAACCAATTGGTCCCTACTACTTTCTCCTTGCCAACAGTGAGATTTGTGTTGAGAGAGTGATAGGGGAATTGAGCTTGCTAAAAACGGATATGTTTCAGGGACAGCTCCTGACTAACTAGAGCAGGATAGGAGACTGTCAAAGATGAAGGCTGATGGATGAGAAGAAGAACAGTTTCAGAGGCTTAAGCTCTCTGTGGCATAGTTAGCCTTGGATTATGGCAGTGAAAGTGAAAGTGATGTGGAAGGACATTCCCAGAATTGTACCTGATATTCTCATTAATCCTGGATTTCTAATAACAGCTCCAGAAAGATTGTAGATCTGAAAAAGGTAAAACAACAATAGTTGTAGAAAAGAAATAAAGGAAGATTAAAAAAAAAAAAAAAAAAGACATAAATAGGGGCGCCTGGGTGGCTCAGTTGTTAAGTATTTGCCTTTGGTTCAGGTCATGATCCAGGGTCCTGGGATCAAGCCCTGCGTTGGGCTCCCTGCTAGGTAGGAGGCCTGCTTCTCCCTCTCCTCCCCCTGCTTCTGTTCCTTCTCTCACTGTGTCTCTCTCTGTCAAATAAATAAATAAAATCTTTAAAAAAGAAGACATAAAGAGTACTCATCATAAAGGAAAATTTGACTGTAATGAAGTTACTTTAGTAAAAACACTGGCAGAGAGCAAAAGAGCAAGCAACAGAGTAGAAGGTATTTCCATTACATATGTCCAAATCATTTTTAGGTCAGTCACTTGGACAAATGGGAAGTTAAAGGTAGTCACTTTTTGAAACACTCATATATTCTATTCTATCAGAAATTCATTAACAAACACAATGGCTTTGTATATTTCCAGAATTGTTTGTCTAATCCTCTTAAGGGCATTATGCTACTAAGCAGCACAGCTAAGTGTTTGATCAGTTTTAATTAGAATGATCATTTGTCACACTTTAGAAGCATTTGGCTCTTGGCTGTAGAAGTATCAAAGGCTGAGCAAAGAAGCATTAATTCTACCATCTTTTAAAGTTATATTTTGAGCTGTCAAAACTAGTCACAATTTAGTCAGTATGGAACCTTCAACTATTCAAGTTTATGTAGTGTGCTGATTAATCAAATTTTGCATCTGATTTTCCACAATAATTCTTTTGTTAATATATGAAGACCATGTGATTAGGATTTATCTTATTGGCTATTTTGAGAAAGTCACCATCTCATTTTTCTCTTGTATGAAAGATTATAGTGTCTTCCAATAAGTGGAATGCAACAACAACAGCAACAGATTCTCTTTTGGATTCTTGTATGGGTAAAATCTTTCGTATATTGTGTCAACATAAAGAAAAGTGGTAACTCACAGATTAAGTGAGAACTCAGGGATTATGAGCTAAGACATAGCAGTGAGGGAGACTGGGTCCACCAGCAGCATGTGAAAAAAGCATCACTAGATAGTTTTCTTCTATATACAATAGAATAATGAGGCATAGAGTCAGAGCACAAAACCATGAAGCCAACAGTACTTCAACCTATATAGCAAGTGATATTACAATCCTTTCTTCTTCCCTCCCTTCCTTCCTCCTCTCTTCCTTCCTTACTTCCTTCCTTTAATTTTAAACATTATTTATTTTTGAGAAGTGGGGGGGGGGCAGAGGGAGAGAGAAAAGCAGACTCCATGCTGAGTGCAGAGCCAGATGTGGGGCTTAATCCCAGGACCCTGAGATCATGACCTGAGCTGAAATCAAGAGTCAGAGGCTTAACTGACTGAGCCACCCAGACACTCCCCTCCTTGGTTTTGAAGATGACGAGAGAGTTAGAAAATTTGATTCATGTCGAATCACTTAAAAAAAGATTTCATTCAATTGCCAAAGGCTTTTCTAAAAAAAGATTTTATTAAAAAAAAAGATTTTATTTATTTTTATTTTTAGAGAGAAAGAATTGGGGTGAGGGGAAGGGAGAGAAAGAGAGAGAAAATCTCCAGCAGACTCCAAGCTGAGTGGTGGGCTCCAATGCAGGGCTGCATCTCATGACCCTGTGATCATGACCTGAGCTGAAGTCAAGAATCAGTCACTTAACTGACTGAGCCACCCGGTGCCCCACGAAAGCCTTTTGTAACATCTTTAACAACTCTCCCTTATAGGATTTTTTTTTTTTTTTTTTTTTTAAATAATGAGAAGTGGTATAACTGGTGGGTCCCTGCTTGTAAAGGTGTGTGCACCTGTGTGGGCTGGCATAGTGCTGTGGTGTATTAGTTTCTTATGGCTGCTGTAAGAAGTTACCATAAACTTGGTGGCTTAAAATGGCACAAATTTATTGTTTCATAGCTTTGTAGGCCGGAAGTCCAAATTCAGTCTCATTGAGCTAAAATCACGAGTTGGCAGGACTGCTCTCCCTCTGGAGGCCTTAGGGTAAATTCATTCCTTGCCTCTTTTAGCTTTCACACTTTGGTGTTTTTGTAGCTTGTGGCCACATCTCTTCAAATTTGTCTCACCTTCACATCACTCTTTGCTCTGTGTCCATCTTCTCTTTCTATGTCTATGTCAAAACCCCCTCTGCCTCTTTCTTGTGAGTATACATGTACTTGCTCTGAGAGCCCACCCAGGTAATCCAGGACATGCACCTCTTCTCAACATCTTTAGCCATATTTTTTTCCCATATGAGATGATATTCTCTCTTTGGCTCTGTAAGGTAACATTCCCAAATTCTGGGGATGAAGAGGAAGTGACTCTATCTTTGGGGAGCCATTCTTCAGCCCACCCCAGTTGGTTTTTCTAGCTGTGGGTACACCTGCCACCAGAGATGCCTTCAGAGTTAAATTAGCAAACATCTGGATGCCATGAGTGTGCAGGAGAAGTCACCTGTAAGAACCCAGGGTGCTGGGCCCGAGTTATTGCTCTTGGGTGTGTTTGAAGAGGAGAAGGGATGGGAGGGAACATTTTGAATGAATCTTAAGAGAAGATACCAAATTTTCAGAGGTCTTTCTAAAGATGCATAATAACTGGTTTAAGAAAGTCTAATTTCAGAGGTAATAATGACTTATGGCTAATATTGAGACTTTTCCCTTTTTCAGCCATTTATATTTAATGAATATTTACCAAAACATGGAGATTAAGTTTAGAGAGCTTATGTGCCAGTGTGGTGAGTAATAGGGTTTTATTAGAAACAAAGCATTGTCCAATAGAGTACTTTCACTGTTATTGCTCAATTTGGCCTTAAGCTTTTTTTTTTTTTTTTCCTTAAAATTGGTATATACTTTAAAAATGTGCAGGTTCTACTGGGTATTTACCCTAAAGATGCAAATGTAGTTATCTGAAGGGGCACGCATACCCAAATGTTTACAGTAGCAATGTTCACAATAGCCAAACTATGGAAAGAACCTAGATGTCTATCAACAGATGAATGGGTAAAGAAGATGTGTTATATTTATACAATGGAATACTATGCAGCCATCGGAAGAAATGAAATCTTGCCATTTGCGATGACGTGGATGGAACTAGAGGGCATTATGCTTAGTGAAATAAGTCAATCAGAGAAAAACAATTATCATATGATCTCCCTGATATGAGGAAGAAGAGATGCAACGTGGGGGGTTTGGGAGTAGGAAAAGAATAAATGAAACAAGATGGGATCTGGAGGGAGACAAACCATGACTCTTAATCTCACAAAACAAACTGAGGGTTGCCAGGGGCAAGGGGGAGGGGGAGGGTGGTGGGATTATGGACATTGGGGAGGGTATGTGCTATGATGAGTGCTGTGAAGTGTGTAAACCTGGCAGTTCACAGACCTGTACCCCTGGGGCTAATAATACATTATATGTTAATTAAAAAATTTTAAAAAATTTAAAATAAAAAAAGTGCAGGTTTTGTTCTAGGCACTGTTTAATTTATTAATTTTATATTCATCATAATTTATTTCTTTTTCTTTTCATTTTAAAAATTTATAGTAACCCTAGTAAATCAATAACTATTATCCCTGCTTTACAGACTTATTTATAAAGAAACAGTGGCACTGAGAAGTTAAGTAACTTGCTCATGATCACACAGTAATGGATTACTAGGATTTGAACTCAGAGTCCCTACTTTTACCTATATGCCAGTGGTTAGCAAGATTTCTTAAAAAGAACCAGATGGTAATTATTTTAGGCCTTGCAGGCTATAAAATCTCTGTTGTAGCTATTTAGCTCTGCTGTTGTAGTAGTAAAGCAGGTATAGATAATATGTAAATGAATGGATGTGGCTGTGTTCTAATAAAACTTTATTCACAAAACTAAGAAGTGGGCCAGGTGTGGCCTGCAGGCCATAGTTTTCAACCTTTTGCACTGTGCTGTATGAAGATTTTTTTGTTTATTGCTTTAATGTTGTATTTTAGAATAACAGACATAGAGAAAAGTTAAAAATGTACAAGACTTCCTGGTCAGCCTTCACCTCTTCCTTCTAATGTCAGCATCTTACATCACTATAGCACATAGTTGAAAATAACATTGCTACAGTACAATTAGCTAAACTATAAACCTTATTTGAATTTCACCATTTAAAAAAATGTGATCCTCTCTGGTCAAAGATCCAGCCTGGGGTCATCTTACACTGCATTTAATTATTATGTCTCCTTAGTCTCCTCCAATCTGTGACATTCCTTTGTCTTTCCTTACCTCTGATTACCTTGACACTTTTGAAGAGTACTGCTCAGATATTTTGTAGGGTGCCCTCCAATCAATGATGGTCTGATGTTTTCTGATGATAATGATGAGGTTATGAATATTAGGCAAGAATACCATAGAGGTGATGTTGTACCTTTCTCCAAGCATTGTATCAGGAGGTGCATGATGTCAGTGTGTCTTCTCATAGGTAATTGTTGACCTCGGTCACTAGATTAGAGTGGTATCTCCTGGATTTCTCCACTGTGAAGTTAACTATTTTTCCCTTTGTAATTAAAAAGTAGCATGGGGAGATAGTTTGAGAGTAGGCATGAGTCCTGTTTCTCTTCAACCTTCCACACACTACCCATTAGCAAGTCTTGGCCGTAACAGTTATTACTGAGATGTTTCCCTAATGGTGAGAAATGTCTCCCTTCTGTGAGGAAGAGCTATTCTTTCTCCCTCATTTATTTAAGTATATATGTCAGTACAGACTCTTGGATATTTACTTGATTGTATAGATTATTATTCAGTTTGAACATTATTTTCTTTGTTTCTCAAATTGTTGAAACTTTAGCCACCGGAAGCCCTTTTCTTTTTGAGCTCTGCCTTATAGTTTAACCAAAAATATGAATAGTTTTGTAGTCTCCTCCGTCCTCTTGCATCTTCCTCAGAAACCATCATCATCACTCCTTCAATTAATTGTTTTGATATTAACCCCCATATCTCTAAGTTAAATATATTGCTGTTTTATTATTTTTAAGTTATAAAAATTGCTTATTAATTTCTTACCATGGAATATTAGAATCAGCTTCTTTCCTAATACCTTTTCCCTACCACCAACTTCCCATCATCCATCATTCCAATAGAGTTATATTTTGGTTATATCAGTATTTACTACCTATATTACTGTGACTAGGAAAACACACTTCATTGGAGTAGATAGACCATAATAACTTTTCTCCTTCTACAAAATTTCTGCTTCGCTTTAGTTGGTAATTGTGGTTTTGTTTGTGCTTTGCTTACTTTTCTATGTATTTATCATGAATTTAACCCCAGCTTTTCATCAGTTAGCCATCTAAGTCTTTGCTTCTCAAATTGCCATTCTTGGCCCAGTAGGCTTTGCATCACCTGGAAGCAGAGTATAAATGCAGAAAATCAGACTCAACCTGACCATCTGTTACAGAATCCATATTTTAATAAGATTTTCCCACGTTGAACCTTAAGAAATCTGGTATACATTTCCTCTAAATATGTTTACTGACATTACCAAAGCTTTCTGGCTCTTATTTCTCCAGTTGGGCTGCCTTTTGTACTCAGCAGGGCACATCTGTTATCCCGTTTTCCCTTTGGTGTTTTCCAGGGACTCCCCTCCATATTTCTTCATTTTAAATCTTTGTGCCTGGCTTCTGGAAGAGTTCCTCAGCTGTATTTTTCAGCCCTTCTATTGATTTTTTTATATCTTGATTTCTTTTTTCCCCCTCAACCATACCTTTCTTGTTTTGTGGATATAATATCTTCTCTTACCGCTGTAAGGATGTTTTCTCTTCTTGTACAATCTCTAATTTCTTCATGTTGCTTCCTTTCTTCTTGCTTGTTGGTCTTTCATGTTAGAGCTTTTCCTTAAATATCTGGTGATCCTTGCTTACTTTTATTTAAGAGTGAGTGCCCCGAGAGCTGATTTGGAATCTAAAGTGAAGACTTAAGACGGAAGCAGTTCAGTTCCTTGAGGAAGACTGCCCTCTCTATCATAGCAACATCTTTAGTTTTTTTTTTTTTTTTTTAAATTTTTTTTTTTTTTTTTTTAGAGAGAAATAACAAGTAGATGGAGAGGCTGGCAGAGAGAGAGAGAGGGAAGCAGGCTCTCTGCTGAGCAGAGAGCCCAATGCGGGACTCGATCCCAGGACTCCGAGATCATGACCCGAGCCAAAGGCAGCGGCCCAACCCACTGAGCCACCCAGGCGCCCCAACATCTTTAGTTTTTTTTCCTGTTGGTCAGGACAGATTTTATAGAGAACAGTCTCCCAAGCTTCTACCTGAAGGCTTTTGGCAGGGCTACCATTGCTTCTTACCTACTAAATAACTTAAATGACTTCTTAACTTTTCAAGACATAATACCTTTTTCCTCTTTTGTCCCTTTCTATATTATTGCTGCATGTAAACAACACTATATTGAAAGTAAAAGCTGTAAATAAATTTAAAATAAAATTTTAAAAAGTCCACAAAGGCTTTCACACTGGCCTTCCCCTGAAATTCGGGCAGATTAGTATTTTACTGTTAGATGATTCAACCCAAGGATATTATTTGATGGCTATCATTTGAATATTATGGCTTGATGGCTTGTCAAGTTTGGGTATCAATTTTGGAAGACTAATGTAGATACAATATGCCTTATGTACACTGGACATATAAAAGACCACTGTCTCCCTCCTGGGATAGAGCAGAGGCTGGGGCAGAAGGTGGGGTGAAGACTGTTATCTGGAGCCAAGTTACGAAGTTCAGATGGGGCGTGGCTCTATGGCTAGACCAAGATACAAAGTCCGGGAGGTTTTGAACCTGTTGAATCCTAGCAAGGTTGGGCAGAGGAAGTGCATGTGTACACATAGGGCAGCAGCTGCATAGCTTTTTATATGGCTTCAGAGACTTTGGATAGCCATCTGAAAGCCCAAGGCTCTTCAGTCTTTGGTTTTTATTTGACCTTACTTAGGACTCGCCTTTTAGGTTGTCCCTAATCCCCAAACCACCTTTCCGCTTAGGGTTCCTGCCAGAGCATGATTGCTTCCAGCACATGTTGCTTACTTCCTGACCTGATGTCATTTTTCCTGATGTCATTTTGCAGGGGATTCCTAACACTCCTCTATCCTTGTGGTCCTGCCAGGGCTCGAGTCTTTGCCTTACTGTACTCTGAAGTATCCCCCACATGCTCATCTTTGGATTTGAATGTGTCACCTGCCAGCCACTGGCCCTGACTCCTAGCTGCTCCTCTGTATTACCCCTCTGTCCAGCTTCCCAGGTCAGAACCAGGTGGGTTCTTTTCCTGCAGTGAGGAGTGACATCTTTGTCCATTCTGGGATTGCTGCAGATGGAAGCTGTCCTTGAATGCTAAATTGTGCTCAATGAATTTTCCTCACCAAACGTTGTTATAAATGGTGGTTAGGAGCTCTAGTTATACTTTATTACAGTTAGCACATAGCCTGGGCTCCATTGTTTCTAAAACAGAGTTTTTAAGGAAAAGAGCTTTCAAGTTCCAGGAGATAGATTTGAAAAACCAACTTTTTGGCACAAGTCCCATTGATAAGTTGGGGGCTGTCTTGTAACAGTGTGCAAAGGAGGAAAAATGTTGTCATCAATATTCATTATGTCCCCACTTGGGTATCACGCTGTTGGGACTGCTGGATCTGTGGGCCTCTGCTGGGCCCGTTTTTGTAAGTTATAATAAGGCCACCTTACAAATGGCCCTGTGTACGTCAGCACACTGTAGAACTTTCCCTGACACATCTCGTGTCATACTAATGGGGAGGATTAAGGCAAGAAGTGGTTCCTAGTCTGAGAAAGTGCAGTTTTAATTTGAATGTGGCCTTTCCTAGAGCAGGTTCTTTTAATCACTGAGCCTGCACTAATTTGTGTTACTCTTCTGGGTTCCGGGGCACTCGTGGAACTTTTAAAAAAATTAGCACTTTCTATCAGTTCAGCGTTTTCTTTCAAGTGAGGTACTTTTAGAACAATGTGACGCATAGCGATTTTCAAAAGATGAAAGCAGTGTGTTTGAATGGGAGTCTTACAACTAATTGCCTGAACTAATTATACATAAAGGGCCAAGCCATTAGTGTTAATAAGAAGTGACTTCAGAGAGTACGGTTTGACCCAGGGGCTGAATAACTGTTGCAAACAGTCATCAGTGAGGTGGTATTCATGGCGGAGAACATCTTTAGCTGGAAATTATTCATGTCTGTTCAAATTGGGTTTTCCCTGAATTGTTACTCTTACACTTGGTTATTTCCTTGTTGTTGAAAATGCGTACCCTTTTGAATGTGGAAGCTGAACTAGACTAGCTTACGAGGAAGTTCTTTATATAAATAAATGTGTACTCTGTGAACATGGATCTTCTTGATTGCTCCTTTTCAGGCCCTTCCCCACCCCCCACTTGAAATGTCTGTGCTCCCAGGACTCTATCCTGGGTCTTCTCTGTCTATACTCCTTCCCTGTGTGACCTCATCATATTCTGACTCTGTGCTCGCAAATTGCCCATATTTATCTAGACCAGGTATCTTCTGGATTCCAGATATGTATTTTCATGGGGATATCGTGTAGGAATTACAGAGTTGTGCAGGCCCAGAACAGAACTGAGACCTCTCCCAAATCTGCCCTCTCTCACCTACCCTGGCCTTTCAACTTGGGAAGTGATCCAACAAAACTCCATGTACCACTGGTTCTCTCTCCACCATTTCTGTCTATCCCCATCACCCCGCCCTTCCATATCCCTGTTGTCTCCTGGGACTGTAGCAAGAGCCTTGTAACTGGTCTCCCAAATCCATTTTGCCTCCTTCCAGATGATACACGGCTGCTGGTATTAAGGCACAGATGTGATCAGGTCACTATCTGCTCTGAAGTATGAAGTCATTACCCACTGTAAAGGGCAGCGTCTTTCACTGGTATGGGCATTTGATCTTGCGTGCTCTTCATCTCTGATTCATAACAGCTTGGAGTTGCTGGCCGTCCTTCAGGTGCTTGAATTCATCTAGATCCTTCCCTGTGCAAGGCCTTTGTGCAGATGGCTCCCTGGGCCTGGGATGCTGTTCCTTTTATGCTCTGCCTGGTTACTGCCTACTTGCCCTTCTAGTTTTAGCTTCAGTATAATGTTCCAGTGACGTTCCCAAAAGCCCTCCCCAGTTGGTTAGATTCCCCTATTAAGTCTGCCAGCAGCATCCTGTATTTCCTAACACTCATCATAATTATAATTAAATGAGTATTTGTATAATTACTATTTTGATGCCTGATTATCCTACTAGCCTGTAAACTCCCTGAGAGCAGGGACCATGCCTGTCTGGCTCACCATTCTCTCCCCGGTGCCTTTCATAACAAATATTTGCCAAATGAATGTATAATGAGTGCTGTCAGGCAGAAGCGGTGGCATATGTTATGTGTATTTGTACTTATGTTTGAATAGGGGGGTATCTGATGTTCTAGGGCTCGAACACTTCCCACTCCATAATGAGCAATACTGTGAAAGCCTTATTTAGATCTTGTTAACTGTTCAGCTGTTGCATGCTCTTTCCCCCTTTGTGCTGGAAGTAGACTGTATTGGTCAGGGTTTTGCCAGAGAAATAGAACCAGCAGGAGAGAAAAAGACGTATTGCAGGAATGGGCTAATGCGACCGAGGGGGATTCAAGGCAAGTATGCAATGTACAGGGCAGGAGGTCAGGAAAGGCGGGCTGGAACTCACGGACATAGGGAGGGCCCCAGCTGCTGCTCACAGGTGGGATTTCTTCTTCAGGGAAGCCCCAGTTGCACTTTCCAGGTCTTTTGATTGATTGAAGCAGGCCCACCCAGATTCTCTAGGATAATCTCCCATGCTTAAAGCCAACTGCTTATGTACTTCAATTACATCTCCCGAATGCCTTCACAGCGACTCTCAGATTAGTGTTTGTTTGAATAAATGGAGACCGTAGCCTGTACCTAAATTGGCACATGAAGTTGACCCATCAGAGTAACCTTTGATACAAAACACCAATTTATAAAAACAAAGTGAACCTTAAAAAAACAACAACAACATGGCACCTCTGGAATTGAGAATGGTAATTAAATACTTAGGTGGGCTTATCAGCTATGGAGATAATGGCCATTCTAAAGAGGTTTTTGCCTCTTCCGCTGAAGTCTGCCAAATAGCCTAATTACTCTGTTATTCAAAACAAATATATGACTTCTTCAAATGTGAATCAGTAATAAACTTCTAGGAAGATTGGCTTTTATGTGTAGTGCTGTTAATAAATGGACGACAGAGTCTTCCATGGGTGCCTTTTGATTTATTAACCCAGCAAACATTTCCTGGGCACAGAGATGGGCAGAGAGACACAAGGCGAAGCAGAAGTCTACCCTGTATTTTGAGGTCTTGCAGTGGATTTAAGTGAACAAAAAAGTAAAAGAATTGCAGGCCTGCAGTTTAGTATAGAATGTGTAGTACAGAATGGGAGGGAGACATGGTTTGGTGGCAGAGACTGAAGTACCCTGAGCCCCAAGCTTGGGGACATAGCTTTTTCTTCAGAGAGTGAAGAGGGTCTCTGTTGGAGAGTGCCACCCTTCTAGAACCTAGGAAGAGGCATCGAGGTGGAAGGTGAAGCAAGGGGAAGAGAGGGTTAATAATAGCAGGAGTCTGAACTAGAGGCTGGATTCCTGCACGAACAGAGTTTATCAGGTGAGTGAGGGAGAAAGGATGTGAAGATGAAACTTTGAGGGTAGTGCTTCAAAGATGGGGACTGTAACAAGACCAGTCATGGCGGTCATGGGACCAGAGAAAGAATGGATGTGTAGTTCTGAGGCAGGTTAAAGGACAGAAAGGAACCCCACTTACTGAGCTTCTGTGCTGGGTCTCCTGCATTGACACACATTGTCTTGTGTCAGCTGAGATGCCGGTGTGACTTCTCTCCTGTGTGAGATCACCCAAAGAGTATCCTAAGCCAAGGGAAAAGTTTGAGGAAGATGCTTCGTATTGAATATTGTTTTTTAGGTGTTCAGTCTTTTTATAAAGGATAATATAGGTACTTCATTTTGAAAATTATCTGACATTTGATTCTAAGAGGATGTCTGTTTATAATTAAAAACGAATGGTAGCTAGTCACTATTGGGAAAGAAAAAAAAAGGACTAACATTCATCAGTGATTTCTGTGTGTTGTCTTACAACCCCCAAAGCAAATTGAAAAAGCAAATTTTTGGCCTCCAACATACCTCTTGATACATGAAATTGTATTCACTAAACCTGCTTTCCAAAAAGGCAAGTGCAAGGGGCCCTCACTATCTAATCTGGGAAAATTGCAGCATCAAAAGCAATGATGTTAGTAATGTATGATAAACAATCAGATGAAATAAGATTTGGTGACTCTGCATTGATCAGTAGATACATGGGAATGGGGAGGGAAAGTTCTTCCTTATAGAAGAATGCCAACAAATAAATATAGAAAAAGGAAAGAAAATACAAAAATCACCACTTGGCAAACATCGCAGTGATGGTTGATGACTACAAGAGTTGTCTATGGGTGGGTGGATGTTTGATGAAGAACAAGGTATTGGCACAGTCTTACGGTATTTTTCCACTCATTATTCCAGAGGAAGAAATGGTGACTTTATGGTGAAGACTGGTGGATACAAACCTGTCCAGGAGATCAAGGTTAGCACCATTGGTGATGGGATGATCTGACATCCTTTGTGTCTTTTGGTGTCGGGTCTTCTTGCTAGGAATACACGGTCCAGATATGGGCATAAGAAAACATCAGATGAACCCAAATTAGGGTGACAAGAGAAAGTCAAGGTCACAATAGAAAGTCAAAAGTTCTGACTCTTTAAAATTGTCAAGGATGAGAGAGACAGGTAAAGACTGAAGAACTGTTCCACACTGTAGGAGACTTGTGATTGTCATGTAAGTGTGTCTTTGTTTGGAGAAATGCATATTGGAGTACACAGGAGTATAGGGGCTCCGTAACCACAATTTACTCTCACGTGGTCCAGAAAAAATACTGAAGACCAAACAATTGGTTATCTAGGCCAAGGGGGAACTAGAGTTTTTTTTACTACTCCCACAACTTTTTTGTGTGTGCCTGAAATTATTGTAAGGATTATCTTAAAAAGTTATGAAACTCCAGGAAAGACCAAGGAACTGTTCTAGCTGGAAGGCGACTGAGAAACGTAGTAAATACAATGAATGATCTGCAGCAGATCCTTTTGCTGCAAAGGAAATCATCGGGGTAGCTGGCCAAATTTCAGGAGGGTTTTTAGGTGATGGGTGAGTGTTCTTTGTCCTGTTCTGTCAATTTACCTGTAAGTTTCAAATTACTTTGAAATAGAGTGTTTTGTTGTTGTTTTTAAAGTGCAAGTTCTTTTCTGAAATCCAAACTCACTTTACTTTCTTTTTTCTTTGATCAGAATAGGATAGGATTTGTTCCTGCTGTCAGAGAACAACCAGGCTGTGCTTTTAATTAGGAGATTAAAGAATGTTAAAAATGTTAAGGGGCGCCTGGGTGGCTCAGTGGGTTAAAGCCTCTGCCTTTGGTTCAGGTCATGATCCCAGGGTCCTGGGATTGAGCCCCGCATCTGGCTCTCTGCTTGTCGGGGAGGCTGTTTCTTCCTCTCTCTCTGCTTGCCTCTCTGCCTACCTGTGATCTCTGTCAAATAAATAAATAAAATCTTAAAAAAAAAAAAAGAATGTTAAAAATTTTAAGAGCAGGAACATGCCCAAGTGATGGATCTGACAAGTCAACCTCTTGATTCTTTGCCCTCAAATGTAAATCCAGGGTAGTGGTATCTGCTGGTCTGTCTTACAAGGCGGGTCCTTGATAGGGCAAAATGAGACAAATATGTAAAGATCCTTAAAAAAAGAGAGAGTACTAATGAAATATAATCTGTTATTGAGCAAATGATATGTTGAGATGTGTGGTCTGATTTCTGATATCTTAATACTACTACTCATAGAAGTGTTCTGGTTTGTTAATAGGACTGCCTTTCCCTGTGTTTCTCTTTCTTCCTCTTTTGCTTCTGGAAAATCTCCATACTCACTTGTGGCTCCTCCTTATCCCTGCTTCTCTTTCAACTTCCTCTTTCACTGGCTCTTCTTTCCTCTCTAAATTTGTTCCTCTTGTACAAATTCCTTGCTTGTATCTTTTATTCTTTTTTTTTTTTTCCTAAGGATTTTATTTATTTATTTGACAGAGAAGGACACAGTGAGAGAGAGAACACAAGCAGAGGGTAGTGGGAGAGGGAGAAGCAGGATTCCCATGGAACAGGGAGCCTGATGTGGGGCTCAATCCCAGGACCCTGAGATCATGACCTGAGCTGAAGGCAGACACTTAATGACTGAGCCACCCAGGCGTCCCTGTATCTTTTATTCTTGTCTGTCCCTTATTCTCCTCTCCCCCTTTTGTAGTCTTGTTTCCCTGCCCTTTTTGTTGTAGCTTCAAGAATTCTAAATATAGGGGCACCTAGGTGCCTCAGTCATTAAGTGTCTGCCTTCGGCTCAGGTCGTGATCCCAGGGTCCTGGGATTGAGCCCCCCATTGGGATCCCTGGTCAGCGGGAAGCCTGCTTCTCCCTCTTCCACTCCCCGTGTGTGTTCTCTGTCCGGCTGTGTCTCTCTCTGTCAAATAAATAAATAAAGTCTTTAAAAAAAATTCTAGATATAATGTTTCCACTTGCCTGTATTCAAGAGGAAGGCCAATCTGAATTAAATTCTTAGCCATAGACTATTGGTAACAAACAAACTTGTATTAATAGCTACTGTTTATTGAATGCATACTATAGGTCGAGGACTGTTGGTTGCAGTATCCATAGTCACATTTAATCCTCACAACAACATTTTGAAGTAGGTATTTTCATTCCCACTTTGCAGAATAGGAAAGTGAAGCACAGATGTTGAACCATTTACCCAAAATAAAAAATGTAAGTGGTAAAGCCAAGCTTCAAAACCCGAGTGAATTTCAGAACTTGGGATGCTTCCCACCTACTGTGTCGCCCAAGGATATTGACTCCATTCTAGTTGGGTTCTACAGTTAGTGCCCAAGTCAAGGGCACTATTTAGATGAGTATCTGAAAGGAGCCAGGGAAAACAATCTAGTACTGTTGATTACACTAGCGTCAAGGAGAGGCGAAGCTGAGTTACATGTCAGTGTCTGAATGGCTGGTTCTTGGCAAAGAGTTATTTATAATCAGTGCATGTTGCCGCTGAAAGCTATCCCACTAGACCCCCTTTCCAGCAAGACTCTCCTTTTGGAATGTAACAGGAACTAATTATGTGCTATTAAATCTAAGACCCATTTCATATTCAGAGGTTCCAGTGGTAAACCTCACATGTCAGAAGCAATTAGTGACATTGTGACATGTCATCTTCAATATGCTGAGCTCGGATAGTTTTAAATAACTGTCACCACAGTGCTATGCGAGCAATGCGACTTTAAGGCAACAGATTCTGGAGAATTTGTTGTTGTCCTAACTGGTGTCCTGAAGGTTTCAGCAATGTGAGAAGCCAGTTAATTCTGACAGTTTTCAGATTTGGAGCATTCACAAAAGGGGCTGGAGTGCTGGGCAGGGGACGAAGTCACGTCGCCTCGGTCTGCGAGCTGGTTGGTCTCAGGGCGCCTGTTCTCACATGGTTCTGGTGGAATGACTGCTTTGCGCCAGTGGCACCTGGGCGTGCACGGAACCAAACGCCAGGATGTGAAAACAGATGTGTGAGAAACCAAGTTCTGGTGGGCTAATTCTCTACCTGAGATGAATGGGAAGTAAATCTTCCACCTTTTTTTTTTTTTAAGCCATGCAATGAACACACTCCTAATTGGAATTTGAAATTCTTGCTGGTAAAATGTATCTCACAGGTAGATGTCCTGATTCTATATTTATAAGGAAAAATGTGAAATTCAAATTATTTTTCTTCTGGAAGGAAATTATGCCGCGGAAGTGTCGTCAGTGGGGCTGTGTACAAAGGCTGCTTGTGGGTTGCTGACATTAGGATTATCTCCTGAAGTGGCATCTTCCTGTGGGGTTTGGATTTTTACCATGTTGCTGAGATGCTGCATGGGAAACTGCGGTGACTGGAGGCTGCTAGCGTGTGGCTGAGCAGTGAAAGCATCTGAAAAAATGTTGCCCTCGTGGGATAACTGGACCGTGTCCATTAAGCCAGGTTCTGCCCCAGAATGCCGGCTCCGCTCCAGGCTTAGCTCCGAGGTAATTGACTCTTCAGCTCACTGAAGCTGCTTCACAACTCTCTGTGGTAAAGAACCTTTTTGTTTCCCCCTCCATTCAGGGGCTTGGCTGTTTCAACCAGACTGTTCGTATCGACTCTAACCACTGCGGAACAGTCTCTGGAAATCCCAACCGTGCACAGCTAGGAGATGGCCACTTAGCATTCGCCTTAAAAAAAGAGAAAAGGGGCACCTGGGTGGTGCCGTCGATGAAGCATCTGACCCTTGATTTCGGCTCAGGTCATGTTCTCAGGGTTGCAGGATCGAGTCCTGCGTCAGGCTTGTGGGGCATTGGCTGACTCTGGGTGGGCATGGTGTTGTCAATTATTTTAGCTTGGGGTGGAAACACTGCTAGGTTTTAAATACCTGATAAACACGCAGGACTGCTCCGAGGAGTGTGTTGTAAAGTAAACATACAGCCCTTTGATAAATGAGTGTGTCATTACTGAGTGAAACTGGAAGAAAACAATATGCAAGGGGAGATGAAGCTATGAACATGACTTTGGGACATATATGTTAAATTATAAGATTATTTGGTCCTACACCTCTTCCAGGGGTGTGTGTGTGTGTGTGTGTGTGTGTGTGTGTGTAAAAGAGAGAGGGAGAGAGATAGAGAGAAATTTTTCACTTGTCTTTCCCAAGTAATAAGCTTCTAAATATCTTCACAATGATACTGGCTAACGCTCAGTTTAGGAATAAAAGTTAGCCGTGTCTATCCGTCAAGTACAGTCTGTTTCTGCGGAGATGTGGATTGTAAAGGTGTGGCTTTTTTTTTTTTTTTAAAGATTTTATTTATTTATTTGACAGAGAGAAATCATAAGTAGATGGAGAGGCAGGCAGAGAGAGAGAGAGGGAAGCAGGCTCCCCGCTGAGCAGAGAGCCCGATGCGGGACTCGATCCCAGGACCCTGAGATCATGACCTGAGCTGAAGGCAGCAGCTTAACCCACTGAGCCACCCAGGCGCCCAAAGGTGTGGCTTTGATGAGCGTGAGCAATGCTCACAGGCTCCCTGACTGAGTCCGCCAGCCAAGTTTTGCGGGGTGGGCAGGAGGGCTGGTTTCACAGTTGATCATACAAGAGGAAGCATGCTTTAGATACTTCGATTTGGCTGACCAGGTATAAATGAATGGATTTGACTTTCCTAAGCCCAGATTTGTACTTTCAAGTGACCCTGCACAGACACAGCATTTAAATTACCCCCCCGGAGTCAACCACCCCAGAGCTCTGTATTTGAAAAACTGTACATCTTCAATCCCATGTTCTCTGTTGTATTGTTGGCCTTTCTCTCTTTCTATGCATGCATTGGGAATAGAAGGGAAAGAGGGAAGGCATCAGCTAAAGAAATCACCCTTCTGGAGTCCACAACAAGAGCTGGCTGGCAGCACGTTCCTGTCCAGCCCCAGAAAGTTCCGATTCTGTGATTATGGCAGAAGCAGCCCTAGGCTATGGCTTTCCTGGGTAACCGGCGTGGTTTCCAGGAATTGATGCTGGTGATGTCCTTTTAATTTCTTGTCCATCATCTCCCTAAAATCCATACATGCTTAAGGACCTTCTATATTCTAATTCATAGAGACTCAGATATTGCAAAGATGTTTAATAATCTTAGCCTAAAGCAAAGGTTTGTTGAAAAAATAAACCTTCTTGATATGTATGCATGAAAATTTATTACAATTCCTTTTAACATTTCAAAGCTAAATATTGCTATGGGAAGTAGTATTTGTTCATGGCAGAAAAAAAATTAAAGTGGAACTTCACACAAGAAGTCAAAATCACCCATAATCCCATTATCCGGAAATAAATAGCATTTGGTGTTAAATACTCAGATTTTCTTCCTTAGGATTTGTATTCCTATAAATAAGTTACTATGTGTGTATATATATATATTTTTTTTTTCTTACAAAAATGGAGACATGCTGCTTTATAAACCTCTTTCTTTCCTTATGCTCCCAACCAGAGAAAATATCTGAGCCACTTTTTTCCATATTGGTGACTATATATTTACATCATCATTTAGAATGGCTGCAGAGATTAGCTGGACACCTAAGTTGTGTCCTGATTTTTTGCTATGATAAGTAATACTCTGATGAACATCTTTGTACACATGATGGAGCAGTTGTTTGATTATGTACTGAAGATAAACTTTTAAATGTAATAGAGACGTGCCTGGGTGGCAAGTCAGTTGGTTAAGCAACTGGCTTGATCTCGGCTCAGGTCTTAATCTCAGGCTCATGAGTTAGATGCTCATGTAAAATAAATGAATAAGTTAAATAGTTAATAAACAAAAGTGAATGTAGTAGAATTTGTTAGATCAAGCTAGAATATATGTTGAAAGCTTGTGAGTCTTGTTAGGATGTTACTTTCCCCAGAGTTTACTCTGATTCCTTATCCACTTGTTATATCAAAAGTCATTTCTTTTAAATTGCATCCTTGTTTTTCTGGCTGAGCATTTATTTCTCTGTAATGTGCTGGTCATTTGAATTTTATGGTAAATTGGCTAGTTTGTGTTCTTTTCCCATTTTTTCCATAGACATGTTCCTGTTCTGGCTTATTGTTTTGTAAGAGCACTTTGTGTTTTAGGCACATGGATTTCTTCTCGGCCTCGTAGATATTTTGCCCAGTGGATTGGAGTTTTGATTGAGATTTAGCTAAATGTAACATTAATTTAGTGGGTATTGGCCTGTTTTTCAATATTGAGTCTTGCTATTTGAGAATAATAGCTTAAATACTTCTGATCTAGGGAGATTATATGGAGTAAAGCTATGGAGTGACTTTTTCTAGGCCTTTCAGTTTATTGCCTTGCCTCAGAGTAGAACCATTTTTAAATCATGTGAGAAAACTGAGTAGCTTAAGTATTTTTTTTTTTTTTTTTTTTTTTTTACCAGCTAAGCGATTGGATTCCATCTGGTTGGTTTTGATGTATTCTTTTTAATGATTTTAGCACACTCACCTATTGTTACTCCTTTTCAAAGCTCTCTTTGGCTCTTTGAAATAGATTGCTCACATGGGTCCTTATGGCTTTGGGAGTCTGACAATTTTATGATTATGCAAATGTTATTGAGCTCATCTGATGGATGTTCCCTGAGCCCTTGGCTGACTGCATAGAGACTGCGCCTTTAACTGTCACAGGGTTGGCTAGTGTGACCTTCACATCAGGCTGCGTAAAACATGCTTGCCAGGCATCTTAGGACAATTTGGAGTGGTTGCCCGGGCAACCTCACTTGCTTCTAATCAAATGCCCAAAGGATAACCCAAGTCCCCGTGGGAATGCCTCTTCTGATGGGAGGAACTCTGTCTTTAGCAGCGGAAGTGCATTTGTCAATTTTAGGGCACTTTGCTAATGTGTTGGGGAGATGAGGTTAGGTCCTGATCTGGCAATGAACTCAGGGAAGGGAGAGAATGAAGGAAAAGTGCATTAAGAGGATAGGGATAGAAGAGAGGCAAGAAGGAGGAGAAGGTAGCATTGGAGTAAAGAGTGGAAATCAAAATAACAAATACCAGCATACGAAAAAAAACGCTATAGCATAGGCACTAAATATAAATACCAAAATGTTATGTTTAGAAAAAAGAAAATCCATGGCCAGTAAATGAGGATCTGGTGAGGGAAAAAAGAATGGTGAAGACTTCTAAAAAGCATACAATAACAATATTTTTTTTCACTGAAACAGACTCATCTAGTGTGTTTGGCCAACCCTGGTCTGAGGAACTAATGCTGTTTTTGTCTTGTACTCATCATTGTAGCCTGAGTAAATCATGGCTGATTTGTGGGGGATCAGAATGATGCCACTCAGAATCACAGGACGCACTTTTACTGGTTAGTTCCATGAATCAGAGCCGTTAGAGATTTGAAACTAGTGTACTTAGTCAATTTGGTTTTTCTTTTAAACAACGGAAATCTACAGTATACCAAGATGGTTATTAAGACAGGTGGCAGGATTTTAGCTGCTTGAATCAGCAGAATGCAGATCTGAGCAGAAAGGCATTGTGTAGCCCTGGGATGAAAGCCCTTCTGGGAACATCAGTGAGTGGGCCGTTCTCTATTCTCAGAACCCTCAGTCAGGTGCTTAATTCATCCCATTACATTAAAAAAAAAAAAGCCTGTGAGTCACTCTTAAAATACCCACAACTACTCTTAAGACTCCCTTTTTTGAAGATGGCAAGCCAAGTCCAGGAGAGATGCAAACTTTACTGTAGTCAAAACTGGCATACCTAGCACGTGATAAGAAGTGCTGTCAAAGGTAGTTTATTCAATAAATGTTGGACAGCGATGGTCCAGATTTCAGGCCCTTTGAAAACGTAACCCTTGCTCAGGTATTTTCTAGAGATTGGATTTTTTAGTTGCAGAAAATTATGGTTTTGGTTAGTGTTCTGGCAGGTTACATTGATGGCATGTTGTAAAAGTATTTAATGAAGGAGTATTTAATGAAGGAATGATTTAAAAAGTTGAGGACAGGGCTCAGGGAAACCCCCAGGGGATGGCAAAATACTCCACAGGTAGCAAAGGTGGGAGCCAACACTGTGCCTAGACCAGAAAGAATGAGGGAAGAAGCAGTGTTCCTGGAACCCATTGAGAAGCATGTCCATGGAACTGTAAGGGTGAATCCAGCTACAGGCAAGACTGGGATAGGTAGGGAGATGGAGGTGAGTTCAATTAAGTTGACTTCCCTCCACTCTCCTCTCCAGTCTTTCTCTGGTGTCTTCTATAAGCCACATCCATCTGGGAGCTAGAGTAAAGGATTCTGGGTGATGCTGTTTATAGAAGTCAGTTTCCTAGAGCCCAGAGAAGGGCAGAGAAAGTTGGATCATGGGATCTGACGTAGGAAGGGGTGAATGGAGAATAACCAACACAGGGTAAATCTTCTTCTCTGAGGATCTCCTTGCCCTTTGGAAACATACACATTTGGAAGAGGACTTATTTATAAAAGAATGTCTTTTATTGGAGCTGGGTAGCAGAACAGAGACATCAGTCAATTTCATAATTTTCCCAGCTGATTACTCCTTTTCTCATGCTCCACTGAGTCTAATGTCTATTGTACAATTGTTATTTCTTTATGTGTGTGTTTCCCTTTCTTGACCTCAGTTACAAACTTTCTTTTATTTGTGTTGGTTTCTCCAGCATCTAGCCTAGTGCCTAGCATTTATTTAGTAGAAGCTTATGTCTTGAGTAAGTGATGCAATGAATGTTTCCTAGCCTATCTCAGGATAATTTTGACTTCTGTAGCATACAGGCTCACCTTGAAAATGTTGCAGGTTCAATTCCAGACTACCACAATAAAGTATATCTCATAATAAAGGGAGTCAGATGAAGTTGTTTTGTTTCCTAGTGCATATGAACGTTATGTTTACTCTATGCACTAGTCTATTAAATGGGAAATAGCATTATGTCTAAAAAACAATGTACATACCTGAATTAACAAATTAACAAATACCTTATTGCTAAAAGATGCTAACCATCATCTGAGCTTTCAGTGAGTCCTATTTTTTTTTGCTAGTGGAGGATCTTGCCTCAGTTTTGATAGCTGCTAACTGATCAGAGTGGTGGTTGGTGAAGGTTGGAATGGCTGTGGCAATTTCTTAAGATAAGACAAGTTTGCATTGGTTAACACTTCTGTTCATGAACAATTTCTGTAGCGTGATGCTATTTGATATTGTGTTATTTTCCATCTAAATCCTTTGTTGTCATTTCAACAGTCTTCACAGCATCTTCATCAGGAATTGATTCCATCTCAAGAAACCACTTTCTTTGTTCATACGTAAGAAGCAACTCCTCATCTATTCAGGTTTTATCATAAGATAGTAGCGATCAGTCCTTTCTTCAGGCTCCATTTCTACTTCTAGTTCTCTTGCTTTTTTTCACCACATTGCAGTTACTTTATTCATTGAAGGCTTGAATCCCTCAAAATTGTCCATGCGTGCTGCAGTCAACTTCTTTCAAACTTCTGTTAATGTTGATATTTTGACCTCTTCCATCAATCACAAATGATCTTAATGGCATATGGAATGCTGAATCCTTCCCCAAAGTTTTTCGATTTACTTTGCCCAGATCCATCAGACGAATCACTACCTATGACACCCTAAAGCCTTATGACACATATTTCTTAAATAGTAAGACTTGAAACTTGAAATGATTCCTGGATCCATGGGCTGAAGAATAGATGTTTTGATAGCAGGGGTGAAGACAACATTAATTTCATTGCACATCTCCATCAGAGCTCTGGGATGACCAGGCGTAATGTCAGTAAGCAATAATATTTCTAAAGGCATCTTTTTTTTCCTAAGCAGTAGGTCTCAGCAGTGCACTTAAAATATTCAGTAAACCATGAATATTAAAATATTCAGTAAACAGATGTTCAGGCTTTGTTGTTGCATTTATAGAGCCTAGGCAGAGTAGATGTTCCATAATTTTTAAGGGCCCTAGAATTTCAGAATTGTCAATGAGCATTGGCTTCCAATAAAAGTCATCAGTTGTGTTAGCCCCGAATAGGAGAGTCAGCTTGTCCTTTGAAGCTTTGAAGACAGGCATTGACTTCTCCTCTTCAGCTATGAAAGTTCTAGATGACATCTTCATCTAGTATAAGGCTGTTTTGTCTACACTGAAAATCTCTTGTTTTGTGTAACCACTATCATGAATTATCTTAGCTAGATCTTCTAGAGAACTTGCAGCTTCTGCATCAACATTTGCTGCTTCACCTTGCACTTTATACCATATGCCAAAACAAAAACAAAAACAAAAAACAAAAAACAAAAAAACAACCAAAAAAAACCCCAACTCCTTCTGGAGGCTTTAATGTCTTAAATGTCAAGAAGAAAACCTTAAGACTTGGGGTAGGAAAGGATTTCCTAAGTGTTTTCATACTTTTAGTCTTCAGAAATGATTTCTTAAGATACAAAAACAAAAAACAAAAACCCACACATTTAATATAAAAAAAGATTGACAAATTGGATATATTAAAATTAAGAATTTTGTTCGTTTAAAGAAACTTATTGAAATTGTATGATGCCTAAATTTGCTTCAGTATTTGTTTGTGGAGGGGAAACTGGGGTATAAATGAAACAAGACTGGTGATGAACTGATCGTTTTTGAGATTACACAAAGAAGTCCTAGCAATCAAGAAGAAAAGCATGAACAACCCCCTAGAAAAATGGGCAAAGATGTGCCTGGGTATTTTATAGATACAGATAAGGAAGCACAGATGGCCAAAAAATATATATATAAAATGTTCAACATCATTTGTGATTTGGACTACAACTCAGAGCTCCAATGAAATGCCATTTTATACCCATTCAATTGGAAAATTTGAAAGATTTGTTAATGTCAAGTGCTAGGGCAGATGGAGATCCAGAGGATCTCACACCTGCTAGTATATTTATACAAGTACCTTAGAAAATAGTATTGGCATTCTTTCATAACCACATTTCCAATATTTTACTCCCAAGTATATATGTAAAAGAGATTCTTGCACATATGCACCAGGAAATATGTGCAAAAGTATTTATGGCAGTACTGTGTACAACATCAGAAACCTGGGAAAACCCAAAATGTCTGTGGGCAAGAGAGTAGATGAGTAAACTATAAATGCATTCAATGGGACATATAGTCCAATCAAAATAAAGTATAATGAAAGCGTTGCAGCATAGATGAGTCTTACTGATATAAAATGAAAAAAATTAATAGTACATATTTTTTTTTCATTCAGTTCCCTTTTTTAGAAATTTAAAAATGACTAAAATTGTAACTGTAGGTTTTAGGAATATAAATAGATGAGATGATAATATATAGAGAGGAAAGTAGTAGAGTATTGAGTACAGGATTCAGAATGCTTGTTACCGCAGGTAGGAGGAACCAGGAGGATGAAACCGGGAGGGCCATTTGGGTAGATGAGTTATGGCAAAGTCTATTCTTTGTGGCAGGTGTTGGGTTCATGGTCACAGCAGTTGGGTTCACCATGTCACAGGAATGTGACATGGTCACATTTCTCACAGCTAAGAAATGAATGAGTGAATGAAGGCAGCTTGTGTGGCCCTGAGATATGAATGTGTCTTGTGTCAAGACGGTGATTAATCCGTTATGTGCAATTGAGGTTGAATAAAACAAGAAAGGAGGATGAGGATGAATGGAAAGGAGGCAGTAGTGTGGTACATCTACCACCAGAAATTTGGAAATTATACATTTTGCATAGGAGGACAATCAGGGTTTAGGCTAAGCAACTATTACAAAGCTAATTGCCCAAACAAGATGGATGATCTCTTTCCTGCTTTCTCTTTCTCATTCACATAATAGTTTAGGTCAGAGCCATTCAATAAAAATGTGTGAGCCACACGTGTCACAATATTAAATGTCCTAGTGGCCATACGGAAAAAAAGAAAAAAAAAGTGAAATTCATTTTAATAACATATTCTCTTTGACTCGCTACAGTAAAAAAATGTTACTTCAACATATACTCAGGAGAAAAAGTACTAATGAAATACATCATATTCTTTCTGTCTTCCTAAGTCTTCCAAGTCTGAGGTAGTTTACATGTTCAGGACATCTCAGCTTGCACACTAAATTTTCATCCGAAATACTTGATCTGTATTTAGATGTCAGAAAATTTACAGTTGAAAAAAGTCATCTCACATACTCAGGTTTTTTATTAACTAAATCAAGTATTGGTATTTAAGTTAACTAGAATGAAATAATATGAAAAATTCAGTCCCTTTGCCTCACTAGCCACCTTTCAAGTGCTCAGTAACAACATGGGGCTCGTGTCCTTCTTAATGAAAGAGCACGTCTAGTTCGTTAGGTGCCAAGATGTGCTTCCCAGCCTCTTGCATCAGAACAGCCATGTTAACATCACTTGGGAACTTGCTAGAAAACTAGAAAAGCAAATTGTGAATCAGAAACTGTGGAGGTGAGCCAAGCCAGGTAATTCTGATGCACATGAAAGTTTTTTACCAGTACCTGTACCAGTACCAGTATCTGCGCTACTGTCATAGTATTGCCCTCATCTGCAGGGCAGAGGCTGACTAGAACCCTCCTCGTCCGACCTGTAGGAAGTGTGGGGACTGGGGAGGAGGGATAGAGTGGATGAGCAATTCTCTTTTTTAAAGTCCGTGACCCAAAATTGCGTACCTCCTTCTCAGATGCCTTTGAGTAGAACCAAGTAGCCATGACTTAGCCACAAGAGAGGTTGGGAATTGTAGACTAGCTGGCTGATTGTGTACCACGTAAAGCTTGTGGAGGTGTCTGTTTCTGAAAGGAAAAAGTGGAGAATAGATCCTTGAGCAGTTGGTAATCTCACCACAAGAGATAGGTACAGTTTGATTTATTTTGCGACCTAGACCTTAGCTTAAGTTTTATTATTTGACACTATTTGATCTTCATTAGTATATTGGGTACCTTGGAAGAGTCAAATAGACAAAATATGGATCCATATAATGCCTAAGGAATTTTTTTTTTTTTTAAGATTTTATTTATTTATTTAACAGAGAGAGAGAGTGAGAGCACAAGCAGGGGGAACAGCAGGCAGAGGGAGAAGCAGACTCCCTGCCAAGCGAGGAGCCTGATGCGGGACTCAATTCTAGGACCCTAGGATCATGACCCGAGCTGAAGGCAGCTGCTTAACTGACTGAGTCACCCAGGCTTCCTGCTAAGGAAGTCTTAAAGGTGCTGTGACATCTGTGCAAACTTGAAAGGTGCCAGAGAGAATTTGAGCCATTAAGATCAGCCCCTGATCATCCTCCTTTGAAGTAAACTTTATGCGCGGTCCATCACCTGGATGGCAGAATTTACCCCTTGGTGAGATTATTCAAAGGACAGGTATGGGAGTATTTCAGCTGCACTCTACAGAGATAATACTCATTGACTAAGTTGCCTACTTTTTACTCTTAGGGTTTAAATAACATGTTACATGCTGTTCGTGTTTCTGTTGTCTTGAAATCACATGGGTGGTCTTATTCCAAGAGCACTGAGCTTCCATTCGGTCCACTACCTAACTTGGGACTGACAAAGACCATTCGGTCTTCCAGAAGTAGTCCCAGCAATACTGCTGCTCAGTGCCTTTCCATGCTCTGTGGTGGAAATAGGGCCTGTCCTGAACCTTGGGTGTCCTTAACTGCTTAACTGTACTTAACCGTTCACAGTGACTCAGCATATGTGATTTTTTAAAAAAAATTATCATGTAATTTGTGATTGTAGCTTACATTAGATGACAAATAATTATATAGAGAGATTTCCTAATGGCTTGAAAAGAAACACTCTATGGTTTACTGCCAGGAATGTATTCATTTTCTTAATATTGGGAACTATAAATTACCTTACCCTCTTTACAGTTCGTGAAGCCCTTTCAACATAGCTGCTTCAAGAGACATGCTTGATATTATGAGTGTAGAAATAGGAGGAGCTGCTTCTTCAGTCTTTGGGTAGATTTGAAATCAGGACTTCTCCTGTAAAAACAAAACAAAAAAGAGGAGAAGATACTCAAAAGGAATCCTTGAATTGCCTTCAGAAATGAAGAAATTAGATTAACAGCTATTTCTGTGGATGACTTTCTAATTCCTGTAAAATGGCCTTGCTCTCTTGAGACTTGTGGCCATTTCCATTGGTTTTACGTGGCCTTGTTTTATCCTGGCTGCTTCCTCTGAATTGGTTAAGGCTTCTCGGTGGGCTGTAAGCAGGACATCTTCATTCCTGGCAGTTCTATTCTCAATGTTAGTTCATCCAGAGTAATTGGAATTATGGTGAATATTACTATTTACTCCAGTTGGTGCTCAGAATGCTTAGTGCCAGATTAAAAACCTCATCAAGAGCCCCGGGGCCCTTAATTCTGGTCACATTTTCAGAGCTGTCCTGGGGGACCCCTTGCCCTCTGGGGGTAAGGTGGTGATGACGTGTGGGAGCAGTGACAGGGGATGGATGTTCAGTGGTCATAGCAGGAGCTCTGTCTTCATAAGAGACCTAGCCAGGGATGAGCTATGTACTCTCCCTGTTTTTCCATCTTTTATAACAATACCTACTTCATGGGTTGTTGTGAGTGTAAACTAAGACAATCCACTTCTGATGAGCTTAGCATAGTATCTAACATATAGAAGTACCTTAGAAGTACCAGCAATGAATTAGTATTATTATTCACAGTGGGTGTCATTCTGGAGGCACTGAAAATAACTCTTGCTGTTACACTCATATATCGAAACAGTAATAGTTCGACTAGTTTTTCTCCTTTTCTCTGTAACTTACTTTATTTAGCTTTTGAACAATAGTAATCTTACAGTCTTAAAAATAATAATCACTCAGTATTAGATGTATAGGAGAAAATGCACTTTCCTAATTGTTCTTAATATTATTTTATTTATATATATGTATGTATGTATATCTGAAGTCATATTACTCAGTTTCTGTGGTACATGTCATAACAGTGCTTTGGAGAGTAAAATAGTAATAATAATGACAACAATTATCTCAACTTTTGCACTTACATCTGATATTATGAAGTGGGAGAGAATACCTGTCCAGTTCAGGGAAACATTGTTGAAGATTTCACAAGTCATGAATTGTCAACTTCCCTGGACTTCAGCTCTGTTAAATAAACAGTGTTTCAGGCAGTCCTGTAATCCACTGGTTTGTTACCAAAGTGCTAATAGTTAGGCAGACAAGTCACTTAAAAAAACGAACAGAACTTTTTTTGATTTGAGATCATTATAATTCACAGAAAGTTACCAAAAAATGTACAGGAGGTCTCATGTGCATTTCACTCAGTTTCCCCCAAAGATGACATCTCCCATGACTATAATAGAGAACAAAATCAGGGAATTGACGTTGGTACCATTGGTATATTTGGATATGCAAATATTTTCTTTCAGTCTATAACTTGTCTTTTCATCCTATTCATGGGATCGTTTGTAGAGCAAAGCTTTAAATTTTGATAAGGCCCAATGTATCGGTGTTTTCTTTTTACAGTTGAGGGTTGTGTTTTTCCAAAGCAGGTCCACACAGCACCCTCTTGGGCAGCATCTGAGCCCATTTGCGTGGGCCCCACCCCAGACATTGTGAATCACACTCGAGGGGCTGGGGTCTGATAGTCTGTTAATTTAAGAAGCTCCCTAAGATCTGAGAACCACTGATTCAGAGAGTTTGGCCTTGCGTCTTTTTTCTTCTTTCTTGACCTTGTCTATGACTGACCCCATTCATTCCTGTCACTTGAATTATCAAATATATGTGATAATGCCATACAACCCTCTGACAAGCTCTAGATTAACTGCTGTACTGGATTCTCTCTGCTACTCTAGTAGAAAGTCTTTAATAAGTGGATGATTGGTTAGTTGTTACTTTCTAGGACCCCTATGAATAGGATGTAGTCCATAGAGTAACAGCCATCCTTATTATTATTTGTAGATTGTCTTTCAAAAAAGCCAGACATTGGTCCTGGTACTTGAGATTACCTAGTTATATAATATTTGGGGGAGAGCGATCTAGTTATATAAATACTCTTGGGGTTATTTGTTTCTTTTGTTCTTTGGTCTTATCTGTACCTCCTTTTCCCTTCATTAGAGCAGATAATTTGATGTAACCTCTATTTGCAGAACAAGTCACAGAATTTGATGAGTATCAAGATTTCTGTGTTTGAACAACTGAATATTTAGATATGTGATTGCTCTTTTTATAATTTTTAAGTATTTTGTTCACCAGCATAAAGAACTATTCCTTGGGTGTCTTTAACAAAGCCCTATGAAAAAGGACAGTTTCATATCTGGATACTTCATCAGATTTTGGAATTTACTTAGAACATTTATTAAAACATCAATTTTAGAATATCTTAATTTTATGTCATTTGTTTAAAGTAGTTTTTTAAAGTTAAATTCTCATTTATTTATTTAATTTTATATAAGTTAAATTCTCGTTTTGTGTGTTCTCCCTGGTCATTTGCTCTGTTTGATCCATGTTTCTAGTTTCTGCACTTTTAGAAACTAGTTTTAGAAACTAGAAACTAGTTTCTACTTTCTGCGCATTTCCCTTAAAAACTAAATTATCCTTTTAAGATGATAGGGCATGCTGGAACAGGACTTGTGCTAAAGGGTAGCAGCCAAAAGGATGATAAAATGAAACTCTGTTTCTTATATGTGGATCTTGGAAGAAAACGGTTAAGTCCAGGAAATAGTGCTTACCGGTGTTTGGGTCTTCAGACAATACAATCAATTAAAGTTTACCGGCAAGCAATGAAAGCTAATTTTGTCTTGGCTGTAAAGCTGAATTCACTTATTACCAGAGTAGAGAACAGTGATCGCCATAGGCCATGGATGTCCATCTTGTAATAAAGAATATTATGTGCTGGGCACTTGGGTGCCTCAGTGGTTAAGCCGCTGCCTTTGGCTTAGGTCATGATCTCAGGGTCCTAGGATAGAGTCCCGCATGGGGCTCTCTGCTCAGCAGGGAGCCTGCTTCCCTTCCTCTCTCTGCCTACTTGTGATCTCTCTCTCTGTCAAGTAAATAAATAAATAAATAAATCTTTTTTTTTTTTAAAAAAGAATATTATGTGCTATCGTATCATGATAGCATCTTTTATGTATAGCTGTCAGGGCAGTTTGACGTCAGAGAGATTCGGTTTCCATGTGGGACAGCTAGCTCTGATGATACAGTCTCTGCTGACTTCAGATGGTCATGTCAGCAGTGACAGGTCCTGTGCGATAGACAAGGGGTTGCAGCGACAGTGTGATTGGTATACCTCAACAGAGACATACTGTTAAGGAAGTGGTCACCAAAAACATTCTGGTGGGAATATATTAAGGATGATACAGTCCGGGAAGCTTGAGTCCTCCCTGCCCTCCTTCCGTGTCAGAAATAGTTTCTCGTCATGTATAGGCATGCCTTTGTCTTGGACCACATCATAATTTGAAACAATTTATTGCTTAAGATTTGAGACCCCCCAGATTACCCTTTTGGCCTTGGCTTCTTGTCATTCCTTTTCTTGTCATTCTTCCTCCTACCCAGCCCGGTACTTGCATCTTCTATGGTACCCAGCCTTCTTTTGGTCTTCTCAGTTCATCTGGCTTACGTTTCATTGCCTTAGTTTGTAACTCGAGCAGCCTAACTCAGCAGGACTGTCTAATTTTTATTACTTTTTGTCCTCCCCTGAGTTATTTGGCCAATCTTGACCTTGAGTTAACCTTAATGTTATTTATTCTCTTATCTTTGGTTCCAAGGATAAATGACTTTTTTGCATAAATCTTCAGAAAACTAAGTTGATTTTGTTTTTCTCCTCCCAAACCCTCATAGGTACTTGGTAAAACTTTCATGTCCCTCTTACTGCCTTACCCACATAGGAGCTCTTCCAAGTGCCTCCCCTCTCAAGACCCTACATTTATCCCCCTATTGCTGGGGAACTTTTCTAAGGAGATATTGCAAGGCCATCAGAGATGAGTTCCCTTAACTTTCATCTTTTTGATCTCCAGTTCTCTGTATCTACTGTTGTCTCTGCTTCCATTCCCCATTTCAAACAACTTGGAAGGGCCTTCTCTTTTCCAATGCTCATCCACCTCTTTCTGCCCTTCGTCCTATACCTTCCCATTCTTGGGAGACCCTGATTTGTCCACAGATCTTTCTCTTTTTTGTAACTGAAGTTTGGTAGCTTCTTAGCATATGAAAGTGCTCAGAGCTACCTGATCTTTTACAGTACAATTTCTCAGTGATTGACTATTGATATTTTGGGTACCATTAACATTTCATGCTGGATAATTCTTTGTTGTAGGGGGCAATCCTGCATTCCAAGATGTTTACCTGCAACTCTGGGCATTACTTACTGGATGCCAGTAGCACTCTGGAAAGTAGCCACACATTGCCAAATATCTCTTAAGGGGCAAAACTCTTGTGACCAAGCCTTTCCATCCAACCCTCTTCTGCTTTTCATTTCATCCTCATCATCACCAAGTTTCCCTGTGGATACTCACTTCTTATCTCCACTTCCTCACCACTCAGTCAGATCTGAATCAGGCTCTGTCACTACCCATTACCAAAAACGCTCTCAGAGGACTGAAATGACCTCCTAGCAGCCAAATCCATTGACTGGCCTTTTCTCAATTCCTTAATTTTCTGTAACTTTTGACACTGGCCTCATTTGATGGTATCCATCTTACGTATTCTTTTGGCTTTCCTCCTAGCTCCCTGTCTCCTTTACATCTCCTTTCTCCTAGACTTTCTAAATATAGGGACTCCCCTCTGTGTAGGCCTCTGCTGTCTTTTTTTTTTTTTTTTTTTTAATGGTTCTTATCCCTCCTCATGTCTCTTCCGGTCACTGCTATGCAGATGACTTCTAAATATAGATTCCGTTTCTCAGCTGCACTCTAGGCTTAAATGTCCTTCTGCCTCTTGGGTACTTCATCCTGATCCTCTACTTGACACATTAACTCAATATGTTTCAATATGTTCAAAAACAGACTCCTCATCATCCCTCCATTGATTCCCACTAACGGGACCACAGACCTTTGTATCAGTGGTTCCCCAAACATTTTTGGTTGTACACCATGTCACTAAAAATTATTTGTGCATGCTATATCCAAAGTATGATATTTATTAATAAATTTTATACGTGTGCCATAGTGTTAAGTTTTAAAACATGAAATAGAAGATGAAGTTAATAGTTAAATTTTACAGTAAAACCTTTCTGTTCTTAAAAATATTAATAATTTAATTTACTTCATTTTTTAAAAATCCAGATCTAATACATTGTCATACAGAAATCTAAGTACAGTTTATTTTGATTCTTGATTCTAATGTTGTCTTAGTTGAAAAAGATACCCCACGAATATGTGTGGATTCTTTTTTTTTTTTTTATAAACATATATTTTTATCCCCAGGGGTACAGGTCTGTGAATCACCAGGTTTACACACTTCACAGCACTCACCCAAGCACATACCCTCCCCAATGGAATATGTGTGGATTCTAATAGAAGTATTTTCTTGGCTATACTTATGAAATTGTAATTCTTGAGTGGAATGGTGATTGTTAAGGGTTTGGGAGAGAAGGGAATGGGATGGGAGTTATTATTTTATGGGTACAGAGTTTCAGCTTTTCGACATGAAAAGACTGGAGGTGGATGGTGGTAGTGGCTGACCGATGACATAATTGTGCCTAACACCAGTGTACCATACAGTTCAAAATGACTTAGATGGCATCTGGGTGGTTCAGTCAGTTAGGCATCTGACTATTTTTTTAAAAAAGATTTTATTTATTTATTTGTCAGAGAGAGACAGAGAGGTAAGGCATGGGCAAACATAAGCAGGGGGAGTGACAGACAGGTGGGGGGGAAGCAGGCTCCCCGCAGAGCAAGGAACCCGACGTGGGACTTGATCCCAGGATCCTGGGATCATGACCAGAGTAGACACTTAACTGACTGAGCCACCCAGGTGTCCCAAGCCCCTGAGTCTTGATTTTTGGTTGAGTCATGATTTCAGAGTTGTGAGACTGAGCCTGGCATGGCATCAAGCTCTGTGCTCAGCGGGGAGTCTGCTTCTCTCTTTCTCTTTTACTCTTCCTCTCACTGCTCCCCCAAACCCCTGTGCTCTTTCTCTCTCTATAATAAATAAATACATCTTTAAAAAAATTTAGATGACAAATTGTATGTGTCTTTAACGCCAATTAAAAATAATAATTTAAAAAAGGGCTTAGCAGAGAACCAGTCACATAATAATTACTTATTAAGTCAACATTAACAATTATTATTATTTCTATACCACTATCATTATTAATTGTCTCCATGGGCCCATTCCTACTTCTCAGTGTCTTAATTTTGGTTCAGTAATTGATTATGTTATTCATTGTGTCTCACACAGTTCCTAACACAACATAGTAGGTACTCAGGAAACAGTTATCGAATAAATGATGTGACAACAATGGATTACAGTCACTTTTTGCTTTTCTTCATGTTAGGGATTTAGTTCTGTGAAAATGGGCATGGCGTATGAGTGAATACTTAATTCATTTCTATTTGATGCCTTAAATGTACTAGTGGCATTCCGCATGGATGGTTATTCATTGTAGAAGTTTATATTTAAGGCAGTTAAACACATATTGCACAGATACACATTTTACTCTAGAAATTTTGTTGCCACATATTGTGTTTTAGCCATTTAAAAAGCTTTATTTTTTGACCTCTAAAAAGGTGTTAGCATGATTGCTTGGACAAAAGGTGGGATTAAGATGATTTTAAAGTTTATTTTCTGAAAGTGTGATTGGGAAGCTGTGTTTTTAAGTGGGTTAGAGGTGAGAAGTGTGCACTCAGAGAAAGAAAAGGGAATGCTTGGTTTCAGCCTTTCATGGCTGAAGCTCTGCCTTTTACTTGCCTGCTTGACCAATACTATTTGGCTCTTCTAATCTCATTTCACAAAATAGCTGCCTTCTCCTTTTTCTTCATTGACCACCAGTAACCCATTTAAGCAGTTGTCTAGCTCAGCAGCCTACTTTCCAGTAAAATGTAATCACAATTCCCATATCGCTCTTGGCTTCCCTGTCTGCGCCTCCTAATTCCCCCCTTTCTGCGTGAATCAGCAGATGTGGATGACGTCATCTTTTATTTGGCCGTCTCGCCTGTGTTAAATGTCGCCTTGCCAGAAGTCAAGCGTGGTAAGCCTGCTTCTGCAGGTTTTGCTCCTATGAAATTATTATTTCATAGGAAATTTTGAACGAACAAAGAATTTTGAATCACAGCAATTTGGTTAAAAAAACCAAAAAACAAAAAAGAAAAAATCAACCCAGGGATCAGATACAGGTTAGGAGCCCCTTACAACCTGAAACCATGAATCAGTGGTTGATACAATAAGTGATTTCATACCATCTCGTCGTGCTTGTCAAAATACTACCAAACTGTGGCCAAACTGTGAGTAGAATATTGATGCCTTAAGTTTTTATCAAAGAAATAGTAGATGAGCTCAGTTAATCATCTAAGTCTTATCTTAAATATTTAAAAATGGTAATTTTAAGTTATTTTTTTTACAATAGCTATGGAACAATATGCATAATATATGAATTACAGAACATCTTTAAAAATCTAGTAGTATTTTTTTTTAAGATTTTATTTATTTATTTGAGATAGCACGAGAGAGAGAGCATGAGCTGGGGGGCGCGCAAAGGGGGAGGGAGAAGCAGGCTCCCCGCTGAGCAAAGAACCTAATGCAGGGCTTGATCCCAGGCAGATGCTTAACTGACTGAGCTGCCCGGGCACCCCCCAGCTTGTATTTTCTTGTATAAAATTTATTTATGTAAGAATATTGTTACAATGATCTTTATATATATTTCATTTATTAATACAGTCATATATGTATATACCTTATAAGATATATGAAATTGATAGCATATATAAAAGTTTGTAAAATCATTAGTGCTCTGTACCTGGTTTATTCCAAAGACTTCTGCTTCCTCAGAATGTAAATTGCCGTAATTGAGAATGAGCACTGTTTGCAGTTCTTAGGGATGATCTGTCTTCCCCTCATTGGTCTGCTCCTTGGCCTGGGAGTGGGCTCTATCCAGAGGTGAGTGAGAGGGTGGGGATGCCCAAGAAGGCTGGACAACTTTTACCCAGTTGAGCTACTGATCTAAATTGTTAAGAGTGGCATGGCACACATGTTACATTTCTGTGTCATTGAATCCTACGACTTACTTGGCTTTTCCATCTGGAGGTCTCAAAGACATCTTAAACTTCTTAACATTGTGGTCGAAACCAATCTTTTCATCCCCAGTGTAGCAGCTAAGCCGGTGCCTCCTGCTGTGTTCCTTTCTTCAGTGGGTTGCTTCAACCAGAAACCTGCCATCTATCGCCTCTGACACCTCATTCCCTCCTACACTCCACACCCATATCGAACAGCCCTAGCCATTCATCTCTACAATATATCCCAAATACATCCTCTTCCATTCCCATCTTAGAAAAAAAAAGATCTTAGAAAGCCCAGATCTTTTATTTGACTCCAAGTTATCTGGCTCTGGTCGACAGCTGTCACTTTGTTTCATGCCTTCCTTTCCTTCCCACTCTCCACTCAAATGCTGCAGGTCTTTTTCTGGTCCTTGGTACGTCCAGCTCTTTCCTGTCTCAGACCCTTTGCACATGCTGTTCTCTCTATCTGGACTGTCCTCTCCTTCTTGGCCTCAGTGTTATCTTAAATGCTAGTTTCTCTGAGAAGCCTTTTCCTCCTTTCAAGTTAAGTTAGGTCCCTCTCCTATTTTTTCTCATAGTAGCATGTCTTTTTTCCTTCCAGCATGATCATGTGCTTAGCTTATTATTATTATTATTATTATTATTATTATTATTTTCTGTCTCTTTGATTAAAGGTCCCTGAGAGCAAGGGCAAGTCTGTTTGGCTTAACACCATATCCCCCAGCTCCTAGCAGAATGTCTGACACTTAGTAGATGCTTGGTGTATTGCATGAATGAATAAATGAGTATCTTTTAATAAGAGAATAATAGTAATAATAATAATAATAATAATAATAATATAACAGTCCTAACATTTTCCCCTTGGGTGTTAAAGGTAGTAGATTGCTTTCTTGAACTGAAGGCATTCAGTAGATGGTGCTACTACTGTAGGCTTTTATACTTTCACGTGCTTCTGCATATTCTGGTGTTTGCTATTCAGAGGAGACTACGCTATGCTTATTTCGTGGTTCCTGACATTTGGTTAACAATTTAATTTTGAATCACTACTGAGACTTGCCTCAAATGGAAAAAAGACCTTATCTAGGTTGTTTAAAATGTATGAGCCCTACTGTACTGTGTAGAACAGCAAAAATAATTTGCTTCTTTGGTAGTGAAAAAAAGAAGTATTTTCCCTACATGTGTTATTTTTGCCCCTCTCCCCAAAGCGCTAAGTTACAGATGCAATATTATCTCTGTAATAAAAAGATCTTGATTGAATGGTAGGTGAAGCTATAGCAGCTATATTAAAATGTACTTTTCCAGAGTATGCTCCATTTCAGAGGGAACAGGGATGCAAGTGAGAAATGACATGACGGATTTGACCACCACACCTTTTTCCTACTGGATAATTTGACAGAACTCAAGCATGTCTTCCGTAACTGGCGGGTTTCTGTAGAACCACATGAGAGCTGCGTGGGGTGTCCCTGCCCCCTCACTCCACTGGGATGTGTGGTTGATTTTCTCTAGATGCCTTTTCTAGGTGCGAAGGCTAAGTGTGCTGGGATGATTTCTTACTGTTTTCTTCTTAATTAAATAAAAATCATTGACTGTAACATATGGCAACCTTTTCATAATTGCACTTCTGCTAATTTGAAAACGCTGTTACGAAGTGTATGGAGTTGGACTTTGTTGCAGTTTGCTAGAAGTCTTAACTATAAACTCAGGCTGGGAACCTACCCCAGGTTTAGGGATGATGGTTTCACTGTGCAGTGGTGTGGGACACAGAAAACAATTCCTCCACATACCCTTCAGGAAGATGAGGTCGGTTCTTGGTCCAAGTCAGTGTGTGGTAAACACCTGTACAAAATAGTGTGTCTGACCCTGTGTGGGATGTTCACAGATGAAACAAATGCAAGCTCTAGCGAGAGACAAGTACACACGGAATAATTCGATTAAATGATTTATGCGCAGGGCTGTTCTCTGCAGCCACACTCTGTGTCTTCCCCCCCCCCCCCCCCCCCCAAGACACCAGGACTTAGGTGGGGGTATGTGTAACTGGTATTGTTATACCTAATTTACTGCCAGGAAAACTGAGCTTGGGATGAGTTAGGATGTGTTTGCTGGAAGGAGAGCAGTTGGGGAGCGGAAGAACGGGCACCCACAGCTATGTCTTTGACTCTGTGCCCCTGGCCTTAAGCTCCATAGTACACCCAGAGTGGTTAAAAGAAGGAGAGGCTGTTCATGGGCCCCTGGGAGCTTGGCGTCTGGCACCGACACACAGCCTCTGCCCTCATTGCCCTCACAGTTTTGGAGGAGACTCTGACTTCGAAAGCTGATTTGGTAGCTTCCACTTACAACCATGGCTCCTTCCTCCGTCCGCTCCTTCCTCTCTCTCACGCCATGTCTCCTATCCTCTTTATGGCATTTCTGCAGTTCTGGCCTTACTGCTGGCCCTCACCGGTCTATCCACCCCCAACATTTCCCTTGATCCAGCTTCCCATTGGTGTCACCATTCTTTGTCTTTCTTCCCTTCACTGTGAGAGCATTTCTTGATTCTCCTTTATGAATGCCATTTGCTCCTCAACCCAAAACTGCCTCTCAGTGGGATCACCGGTATGGTCTGAGGTTCCTGTTTTCCAGCACTTACTCTCTTTGGTCTCCATACAGTCTGTATTTGGGGGCCAGCTGCTATTTCTGGAATGTGTGCTCAGGTGGCTTGTGGGCACCTTCTCTTTTGGCTGCTTGCCTGCTGCTCTTCTTTGTCTTGCAGTGCTCTTCCTTCACGTTACATTGTCGTTGGAGGCATGAGCCCTCAGTTACTGATGGGACATCTCTGCATGTCCAGCAGCCGCCCCTGCCACCAGAGAGATGACCACCCCCAAGATCTCCAGTTTTTGCTCTCTCCCAAGGTCCCAGTCTATATTGTATCCTGCCATGCCCAACATAGAGCAGAAATTCTTTGCATCTACTATGGGGTCATTCTCCAGTTTCCCAAAATAGAAGCCTTGGTGCCTTCTTTATGGGGGGCTATCAGGAAACCTTGATGTTTTTATCTCAGAATTATTTATCATGACCTGCTAATTAGCCTCCCTTCCCATCTCGCCACACTCCAGAATGTCTAAATTACGCTTCTAGAGTTACCTCCCTCTCTGTTTAGTCTGATTATATCATTCTCCTTACTCCAGGTCCCTGACTCCCCATCTGTCTTCCCTTCACGGCAAGGGCCAGTTCCACTGATGGCTTCCAGCAGCTGTGCCCTCCATGCTCAGACCCTCGAAAGTGTGTGTTGAATGAATGGATCTGGTTCCAGTCTTGCTTCTCAACTTTATCTCCCCATGACCTGCCCCTGTGCTATTGTGCCCCCCCGGCCCCTCACCATTTCTCATGCATACCCAGTTCTTTACTATGTCCTGCTTTGTCATTTTTAGATTTTTTTTCTTCCATGTTCCTTATTTCAACTCACATCTATTTTCTCTTGGGCACTTTGTAACTTTTCAGTTTTTTTTTTTAAGATTTTATTTATTTATTTGACAGACAGAGATCCTAAGTAGGCAGAGAGGCAGGCAGAGAGAGAGAGAGAGAGAGAGGAGGAAGCAGGCTCCCTGCTGAGCAGAGAGCCCGATGCGGGGCTCGATTCCAGGACCCTGGGATCATGACCTGAGCCGAAGGCAGCGGCTTAACCACTGAGCCACCCAGGCGCCCCGTAACTTTTCGGTTTTGATGAGAAAGTCCTTTTTTTTTTTTTTTCCTGCATTTCTTTGTTGAAGTCAATCACCTCTCATTATGTTTCTTCCTTTTCTTGTCCTCATCCATTTCTGGTGTTAACTTCTGTATTTCTGATTCTAGGTGTTTTGTCAATTCTCCAAATGCTTGTGTGAGGATATTTACATCAGTTTGGAGTGTTGTTTCAGTTTCGTTCTGCTTCATGGTTTTGGGTTGGGAGAATTTTCAGTAGCTCTTTGGTTTGGTTCTGTCTTTTCTCTCTTCCCAAGCATTTTGGTGGTTCTCTTCCTGGTTCAGGAGCTCACGTCTCTGTCAGAGATGCTGTTTCTCTGATGTGTGCTGGTTGTGATGGATGGCAAGGCTCTGGTGTGTCGTAGGAACCTTACCTCCTCTCCCTTCCTCTCCCTTCTGTGAAAAAATGTGAACATTTTTCCAATAAATCATCTATGGCATGGTTTTTATTGCTCTGTATTTATTCCTTTACATAGATGTGCCATACTTTACCTAATCAGTCTGCTGTTATTGATTTAGATTGCTTGAGGTCATTTTTGCTATTATGACATTACGGTGAATATTTTTACAAATATATCTTTGTGAATACTTTGATAAGTAAGGAGTAACGGACTCTCTTTTTTAAGATTGCCGTTTTTCTGCTTGGAGAAGTAGAATACCATGTACAGCTCTTTTGATGTCTGTTTGCTTTCCTACAATTTTTCATCTTTGTTTTGTGTTTAACTAACTCGCTCCAGGCTCATTCCTTCACCCCTCAGTTTTTCTCCATAGAGTTCACTTTTCCATCAAATTACTCTGTTCTCTATAGCTTTGGGTGCCATCTATGTGCTGTTGACACCCACACTACTGACCTTCTAGCTGATTTACAAGTAAATCTCCAGCTGCTATTATAAAATCTGTAACAAGGGGTATGGTTCATAATCTCCCAGCAGGACCGAACATTTGTCATCCCTCCCACTCTCCCAGCAGGAGAGAGTTCTGAGCTACAGAGCCGACTTATCTACCTGCCTACTGGACATCTTGCCTGTGGTCACCAACAGACATTCAAAATTTAAGTTTCTTTGAGATTACTGTGTGCCTGGAATCATGCCACATGTTTTAAATGCATATGCCTTTTTTGTCATAGCACATAGGTTTGCCATATTTCCCATTTTACAGATGATGAGAACAGACCGTAGAAGGTTATCTAGAAGCCAGTAAATCTTCCTGTGCTCATTACAGACAAGCTTTGTGGTTGGCAAAATGGAATTCTTGATGCTTCACCCTATAGCGTCTTTCCGAAGTATTTCTTGTCTTGGTAAATGGTGAGCTCTACCCAGGAGCTCATGCCAGCAAATTGGGAGATATTCTTGGTATCTTTTCTCCTTCATTTATCAGTATCTCCTGTTGATCCTGTTTACCAAATCTGCCTTGAGTCATTCCACTGGTCTGCACACCCGCTGTATACCTCCCCCGACCCCGCCAGGTCACAGGCTCATCCTTTCTCAACAACTCCTGACGCCGCTTCTGTTCCTGCCCCTCAGGATTAGTCCTCACATACAGAGTGGCCTTTATATAGTCAAATCTAATCCTCCGCTGCTCTGGTCGCTGGTCGTAGCCTCCCATACTCTTTCCAGCCTCACTCTCACCCCCCTTGACGAGGCCACACTTTCTCTTCCTCAGGGTGCCGGCACCCGCTCTTCCTTCTGCCTGAAATGCCCCTCAGCTCTGTCTTTCACCTGAGTAACTCCTGCTCCTGCCTCTGGTTTCATTTTAAATGTCACTTCTGCAGGGCAGAAGCCGTCTCAGATCCCGGATGAGGCGCCTTCCTCTTTATATTGTCAGACTCCTGCCCTCCACCTTCACGGCACTGAACACAGTGTACAGACTCCTGATCTTAGGTTTAGCCTCACAGATAACGTCACCTGAGACTCTGTGGGATTATTTACCTGATAACTGCCCTTCTGCTCCCCTCCCCTGTCAATGTCCTGAGAAGGTTGTGTCTGTGTCTATTTTTACCCTTGAACCTTAACCCTAAGCACAATCCTTGGCACATAGCAGACATTCACCAAATATTTGAATGAAAAAAGCATGAACGGATTGAGTTCTGGCTGCACCTGGAAGTGAAATGAGTTGGGATGTCTCTTTCCCCTTTCCCGGGGTGTGGGTGTGTAGTTGATTTTCTGTGTTTGTCCAGCAGGAGCCGAAGGACCACAAGCATGGGACCCACCTTTAGGCAAACAAGGGAGTGGTGGGCTCAGGGTGTGGAAGGGGGTATGTGATGGAACAGTAAGACTCAAAGGAGGGAAGAAAGAACCACAGCGGGAGAGCCCCTTGTGATCCATAAGAGGGTTTGAAGGGTTGAATTAGTCCCAGTTCTTAAAGTTTTTATTTGGTCAGCCATCTACTCTGTCAATATTGTGAAGTCAAACTTAGCAACAGTTACTATGAGTCCTCCCTCTTTTTTTCCTTCCTGGTCCTCTCAATGAGAGGAGTATCTGTGTTTCATTTTCTATGGCATAAAATTTCATTAACTGTGAGTGTGCCATTTCTGCTTACAAGGGCTTTCCGTGGAGCAGAAAGGAGATTACAAGGGGCCCTTCATGCTTGATTACTGCAAAGGAGACGGTATTCAGCAAGAGCCTCTCAGAGCCCATAATATGTCATCCTGGCAGTCTGTCCTCCAAGGCACCTACGTGGCCCTCTTTGAAGGCTCAGAGGCATTTCGGTGTTGAAGGCAGTTGTTCCTTCTGATCACGCACCCTTCCTGCCTAAAGCAGGGAAGTCACAGAACAACCGTGTTGATTTAAATTCTGAATTCCTGTACCAGGGACAGTACCTTCATAGGCTCTGGCACCAAATAGAGACGTTTTCTGTATTCCTGCTCTCCTGCATTTTCTTCCTCTGACTACAAGGAATGGCGGCAGCGCGTGTCCTGTACGTGTGCTTGTTGTGACGTAGTTCCACTTTTTGAAATGCCAGACTCGGAGCAGAAAGTAATGTGCTTTCTCCTATCTCCACGCTTGTGTGTTTCTCCTTTGAATTCTGAAGAACATCTGAGGCTAGTGGGACTGCTCTCGGCCCTATGAGCTGCTACACCAGAAACACTCCCTGGGCACTTGGAGAGTGCAGGGGATTAGCAGAGGCTGGCAAACCCTGTCTGTAGGGGGGTAGGTCATAAGTATTTGGGGGTTCATGAGCCATACGGCCTGTGGCTTACTACTTAGCTCATGTGCTAGCGTGAAAGCAGCACAGACAGTACATAAATACATGGGCATGGCTAGGGTCCAATAAAACTTTTAATACACAATAAGCAGAGGACAAGATTTGGCCCCTGGGCCACAGTGTGCCAGTGTAATTAGCATAATTGCCCAAACCAAAACATTTAAAACAGGGAAGATGATTTGGATGAAGCAAACAAACAAACAAACAAACAAAAATGGGAGACTTGTTCTCGTAGGGTCAGTAGTTTTTGTTAACAAATGGGACTGTATTAGATGCCCTCTCTACCACACATAACAACACTGGTACTTGAGGCCATGTGACCAGAACCAAATTTATGCAGAAGGGCATAAATCCAATCCCATTCCTTATAATTAATGTTAATACTTCTAGACTGTCTTCGGCCAACAGGAATCAGATGTCTGCTGTTCCTTCCTTGGCGTGATGAAATCCTGACCCAAGTCCATCTTAGAGTGGGTCTGGATCTTCTGCTAAAATAACATGACCTCTTGGTAAGCAGTACGTCAGGGATCACCGCCTGTGATAAAGGCCCCTGGTATGACTAGACCACGAGTTTCTCCAACCGTGAACATTGCTGAGAGAGTGGACTGTGGATAGAATCTGTAGAAGTTGGCAAATATTGGCAAACATTCAAGCTACTGTCCAAGAGAAGTCATTACTGTCACTATTACTGTTGAGTTTCAGGAAATGCTTTTGAAAGAGAAGTAGAAGTAGATGACAAATTGAGTTGGTTGGTTTTTTGGGTTTGTTTTATTTTCTTTGTTTTGTTTTCTGCTTTGTTGAGGAAACTTCTTCCAGGAAACATGAGAAATTTCAGACATTGATGCTTAACTTTGATGTGGGGAAAGGTTTGTTAATAATGAAGAGTTCGGGGTGCCTGGGTGGCTCGGTGGGTTGAGCCGCTGCCTTCAGCTCCAGTCATGATCTCAGAGTCCTGGGATCGAGCCCCGCATCGAGCTCTCTGCTCGGCAGGGAGCCTGCTTCCTCCTCTCTCTCTGCCTGCCTCTCTGCCTGCTTGTCATCTCTCTCTGTCAAATAAATAAATGGAATCTTTAAAAAAAAAAATAATGCAAGAGTTCCATGGAGTTTTCCATCTAGTCCAACGCTTTCCGTTTCACAGTTGGGGAAAGGTGGTTATCCCAGTAATGTCATCCTGCTTGTTCTCATAGTTTGCTCTGTTATCTTTTGCTGTATATTCTGAAGGGATAAATTCAGAGCTAGCAAATCAGAAATGGATATAGCAGTTAGTGTGTTCTTTATGGGCATGTTGATTGTATCCATCATCAGAGTGGAGGTGGGCTTGTGAGTTGCCATATTTAGTAAATAAAAATAGGACACCACATTAAATTTGGACTTCAGATGAACAAGGAATTTTTTTTTAGTATAAAAGTTTATTATAGAATGCAATATTTGAGACATATTAAAAGATGCGGTGTTTATTTGGTATTCAGATTTAATTAGATGGTTCTATATTTTATTTGAACCATACTGGGGGCCCTATAAGCTGGGGGAAGGATATGCTCAGAACCCAAGTTTCATGGGGGAAGGTTTTATGAAAAGAGTGATAGCTAGCATGGAAGTTTTAGCTTGAAGCCTTGATTTTTTCTTGAAATGACCAGAGCTTTGGTTCTGGTGTTGTGTAATGTGCTCTACCATGACAAAGGAATAAGAAATGGGCAGTTTCGGTCATGGTTTTGTTTAGTAATTTCATAAACAGAAGCTCAGCTGGTATTCCTTGGGCCTTCCTGAAACCCAGCTGCTGGCACCCCTAGCCAGCACTTTTCGGGGAAGTCGTGTGGAAATATATGAACATGGTGTTTGAGGTTGCTTGAGGAGGACGCGGGGGTCACATCATGCAGAGCGGAAAGGCCAGGCTGGAGAATGGACATGAAAGGAGCCTGTTTGCCTAAATCAGGTCTAAAAAAAGATGTTAGAACACTGAAAGTGGGAAGTTGGTGCATGCATCTATTATTTGAAGATTGGATGAATGCAGAGGAATATATCCAAGTGACTTTCTTATAAGTGTATTTTTGAACTGAAGTGTGCTTCTTCAAGACATCACTCTGGCATGCTTATTTACTTTGAAACTTGAACCAACAAGAGCACACCAGGCCGACCCCTTAGTCTTTTCAGGGTATACTCTTACTCTTGGGGACTAGAGTGGGACATCAGAATAGAGGTACACCACTTCTTTCTCTGTCTCTCTCTTGCTGTCTCTGCCTTTCTTTCCCAGTGCAAGTTGTATTTTGTGATAGCTGTAAGTGACAAAGGTTAGCTTAACGGATGAGTTAATAAAATAAAGGAATGGTCCACATGTCCACTGGGCTTCCTCGAGTTGAGTATTTATGTGCCTTAATACTGAAGAATCAAATATTTAGAAGTCCAGCTTTCTAATTTCTTTTTCTTAAAAATTTTTTAATGATTTTATTTATTTATTTGAGAGAGAGAGACCATGAGAGGAGAGAGGTCAGTGGGAGAAGCAGACTCCCAAGCAAGGAGCCCGTTGTGGGACTTGATCCCGGGACTCCAGGATCATGACCTGAGCCAAAGGCAGTCGCTTAACCAACTGAGCCACCCAGGCGCCCCCAGCTTTCTAATTTCTAAGCATAACGTAATCACATTAAGAATGTAGTGTTTGTTATCCTGATACTGTGATTTTATATGAGCTCGTGAACATTATTTTGGATGGTCAAGCTTCACAGTTGAACCTCAGGTTTTGTTTTTTTTGAACCTCAGTTTTAAGCACGTGCATTATCTACGTCATTTAAGTTCCTAAACCAACTTCCTTTTGGAGTGTGCTTTTAGGCATCATTTCTCAGCTGTCAGGTTGATGATGTTTGTGCAAGGCACTCAAACTTTTTCTTTAGGCATAAATTTTCATATTAGTAGGAAGTTATGCTAAATAAATCTTATAGTGAACATAAATAACATTTGTTATCCATCCTTTTGATTTATCAGTTCCATTACTATTTTTTTAAGCAGGAATTATTGAAAAATGAATAGATACACCTCTTGTTTCTGTTGAAAGAAATGTACCAATGAGCTCCTCAAACATTCCAGGACGGAATATTCGTCTATTATTAATTATAAATCTTCATTATTAATTTGTTACATTTATGTATTACTTCACAGCTTAGAAGTTACTTTTATTTCCATTGCCTCCCATGATACTTGGCAACAACCCAGAGTTATTTTGACTGAGATGTACAGGGATCATTATCTTCAGCTTATAGATAAATAAAACGAGGTTCAGAAAGGTTGAGATGATTTACCAAGCGCCCAATAGCTATTAAGTACTGGAGAGGGGATTAAAGTTCTAGTCTTTCTAAAAGACCATTAGCATGGAAAATTTAAACTTGTACCAAGTAAACAGCATACTGTCGTGAACCCTCATACACCCATCGTCCAATCTCCACAATTGTCAGTATTCTGCCACCTTAAGTCCTCTATACCTTCACCAGCTCTTACCCCCCCCCCCCACCCATGATGATGGTGTCAGTACTTATAGTTTTTAAAAGTTTACATACACTGAGAAGCACTAACCTTAGCTTTATAGCTTGGACAAACAGGGTATACCTATGTAACCTATACCCTGTGAAGATAATTGTCTCCTCAGAAAATTCCCTCATGCCCCTTCTCAGTCAACTCCCCACCCTCCCTAGGTAACCACTGTTCTGGTTTCTTGGTTTTGTTTTTTGTTTTTTTCCTACCAGAGATGAGTTTTATGTGTTCTTAAGTTTCATAGGAGTGGACTCTTTCAGAACATACTCCTGCCTCAGGCTTCTTTCGTTCAGCATCATGGCGGGGAAGCTCTAGTCTTTTGACCCAGGGTTAGGTGCGTTGTTCAGACTGGTGCTCTAGTCCTATCTCAGAGCTACAGAAAGATGATTTCCTGAATGATACCCCGAAAAAACCCAGGTCCTGGCCTCATATCATCATTGCTTAAGCTTACAGAGGGAGATGGACAGTTTTTCTTGATGTATGAAGTACCCATCAATCCATCCAGTGAGAGCAGATTCTGTTTGGAAGGTTGGTGGTGGAGGAGTTGCTGCACATGAAATATTTGCCTGTAGCTCACCAAGTCATTTGCTTATACAGAATGCTTCCCCACCCCTCAGGTCCCCTCCCTACTAATTTCCCCTAATGTGTCTGCCTATATGTTTTTGGAGGCCTCTTGATCAAATTCCATTTGAGCTTGTGCTGATTTTTCTAAGGTCAAGTACAGATAATTGTAAGAATCAGAAGCCATTTACCTGTCTCCTCATTTTTAATGGGATTACTTGACGGCTTAGTTTTGCTAATTAAGTAGAAGAGGAATGATCAAAATAGTGGTTAAATTACTGTACCCAGAGCTTGCATTTCATTTAAAAGAAATCCGTGGGAACTCAACAGTAGAATTAGAGCCAAATGTGGTTTTCTTCTGTAGGGAATTTTCTTTGAATTCTTTAACTCAATTATCTCTGTTTTAAGTTACAGAAGGACAACATGGACCAAAAATAAAATAAAATAAAAGCAGAATTACCCTTGCATGTCACTCTTAGGGGATATATGTGTAAGAGTTTATATAGGGAAGGCTTATAAGTAGAGCTGTGAACCCAAGCATGAACTAGTTTATAGGTGCCTCTGGCGCCTAAGGCAGACGGTTTCTTTCCCAAAGAAAGTTTATAAACTGATGTTGCTGAATTACTTGTAGTTTCTTTAACTGATTGAAAAGAAGAGAGTCTGAATGGTAAAATTAACTTTGACTTTATTGCATTTGCTGTTTGTGTTCGGTTTGAGTCAACAGTGGACGATTCATTTCCCTGGGAACCCTTCGAAGGATGTGGCTGGCTTTGGGATCACAGCATTGAGGACCTTTGCTGAGATCCTGGTCACTCATTAGGAGGTGCTGCTTGGTGATCTAAATCTGACCTTTTCCTTCAGTTATTAGCTGGAATGTTCCATAAAGAGAAACTCTTCTGTATCACGTTCTTGTTTATCCATTACAAGGAGCAGGCTTGTAATAGAAAAGCAAGATAGATACTGATTCTTTCTCTTTCCTTACCAGTTTCGAAGTGAGTTGGTTAACTGGGCTTCCTCTAAAAGTGACCAGTAACTTTTTAAGTGAACTTGTGGATTTAAACACATTTGATCTATTTGAATGGCAATCATTATTCTGTTTGATGATCAAAATTACCCAATTTTTGGCGAGGGGAGCCTCTTCTAATTGGCTTCGGAATTGTGTATATAGTATACATGTGTGTGTACATGTATTAATCAATGATTCACTTATTTATCTCTCTACTTATTTATCTAGAATGTGTTTCATAGATAAGATGTTCCAGGCTCATTGTACTTTTTATTCCCAGACCTCAATTCAGCCATTTCTCTAAGGGAGCTCTAGTTCCTTTTGATGGAAATAGTATTTCAAGACACAATATGAGCTGTAGGGGTGGTGATTGCTGCTGGTGAGTCATTATTTTTAGGTCCTTTCAGGGCAAAAAGTTAGGAAATTAAGCCCATTCCTTCATGAGTTTGAACTTCCAATTTGAATTAAAGTTTACTAAGAAATGATGATTGTTTGGAAAAGTATAAAGTGAATAACCAAGGACTGTACAATAATGGAGAAGAGGCTAAGGAAATAATTACAAAATTACAGAAAATGTTGCAAAGAGATCTTGAAATATCTGATCTGGTTTTCTGCCTACTTCTTTGCCCTTTCACAAAAGCAACATTTGAACATGTCTGAATAGAGAAAAGGATCAAGAAGGTGAAGCTCAAATCTTAGTCACTGGCTTCAGCCGGACAGGAAATGGCTAGACGACTTGATGTGAGTGATTTATGTGAAGTGAGGAGATCAGAAAACACATTATGGCAGTTCAAATGGAAAACTTGGTATTGAGTGAATTTCAGCTTCAGTTGACCCTCCTTCAACTGGTTTCTCACTTTGAACTTTTTCTCAGGAAAGGGCTTTTATCTTTAGAAATGAGATATTTGGTGTGTGAAAACAAGGCAAAATTAACTGACAGCAAGCCCCTCATACCTATGGTGGTTCTGGTTTTCCTTCATAGTCAAGAAAGCTTCTGCATAATTTTTGTCAGATTTCCCTTACTGGTCTTAACTTGAATGTTGTTGTTATTTGAGAGGCAGTGTGTAAGACATTTAGACAACTATTTTGTATTCTACGGGGTGGAGGCAAGAGGCCCAGGGTTCGGTGTCCCCTGGTTAGTGTGGAAGGCATATGCATTCATGTAAACATTCAATAGCTAAGGCAAAACATTACACATATGCACGTTATTACCATAATTAGAGATGCAAACAGGAATATTTTACTGACTCCAAAAGGAGTTTCAGAATTAAATACAGATGTAAATTTTTGTTCTTTGCTAGGAAAACTGCTTATAAAGGTTTAAAATGCCAATCTCAGAAGTATGTCTGTTTTCACATTGAATATCTACAATAAATGAAGTAAATGTGTTAAATATTCTCAATTGTTTTAGTATTAAATATTCTCTAATGCTTCTTACAAAAGGGAATTGTTTTTGATGGGGAAAAATACAAACATGCCAGCTTTTTGAAAAAGATTTATTTATTTATTTGAGAGAGAGAGAAAGAGCATGAATGATAGGGAGGGGCAGAGAAAGAAGTAGAAGCCAACTCGCCTCTGGGCAGGGAACCTGATGCAGGACTCGATCCCAGGACTCTAGGATCATGCCCGGAGCCAAAGGTAGACCCTTAACTGACTGAACCACCTAGGTGCCCCAAATATACCGGCTTTTAAGATTAGTAACATGTTAGCAAAACTCTATTTCATTATTCTTATTCAGAATCTGTCTCCAAGAAAAGCATTTCATGAATCAAGATACATAAGTGAAGTGTTGTTTATGTTTATTTTAAACTTAATATTCATTTTTAAAGAAGAAATGTTAATATTTTGAAAGAGGCATCAGTGAAACGCAATGTTGTAGTGACAAGTTTCCTTTCAATATATTTTTTAAAAGATTTATTTATTTGAGAGAGAGAGCGAGTGCATGTGAGCAGCAGCTGGGGGCAGAGGAAGAGGGAGAGACAGAATCTCAAGCTGATTCCCCACTAATCAGGAGCCCCACAAGAAGCCTGATTCGACAACCCTGAGGTCATGACCTGAGCCAAAATCAAGAGTCAGAGGTTTAACCAGCTGAACCACTCAGGTGCCTCCTCCTCTTTGATTTCAAAGAAATATAACTTAATAGCCTCCCTCTCTAAGCCTATGGGATCCAGTGGATTAAAGATGGAAGAGACTGGCCTTCATTAAAATTAAAAACTTCTCCTCTGTGAAAGATAATGCCAAGGAAATGAGAAGACAAGCCACAAGCTTAAGAGAAAATGTTTATAAAAGATATATTTGGTAAAGGACTATTACCCAAAATATACAAAGAATTCTTGAAACCAAACAATAATAAACAAACTGATTTAAAAATGGGCCAAAGACCTTAACAGATACCTCACCAAAAAAGAGATAAAGATAGCAAATAAGCATATGAAAAGACACTCTACATCATATGTCATCAGGCGAATACAAATTGAAACAACAATGAGATACCACAGCACTCCTTTTAGAATAAACAAAACTCTGGAACACTGATAATACTAAATGGTGGTGAGGATATGGAGCAATAGGAACTCTCTCATTTGTTGATGTTGGTGGGAAGGCAAAATAGTATTGGTTGCTTTGGAAGAAAGAGCAGCAGTTTTGTTGTTGTTGTTGTTTTTTAAATTTTATTTATTTACTTGACAGAGAGAGATCACAAGTAGGCAGAGAGAGAGAGAGAGGGAAGCAGGCTCCCTGCCCACCAGAGAGCCCGATGCGGGACTCGATCCTAGGATCCTGAGATCATGACTTGAACCGAAGGCAGTGGCTTACCCCACTGAGCCACCCAGGGTCCCAGATCAGCAGTTTTTTACAAAGCTAAACAAACATACTCTTACTATAGGATCTGTGGTCACTCCTTGGTAGTTTCCCAAAGGAGTTGAAAACTTATGTCCACCCAAAAACCAGGAATGTTTCTAGAAGCTTTATTCATAATTACTAAAACTTGGAAGCAACCAAAATGTCTTCCAGTAAATGAATGTTTCAATGGAGTATTATCCAGCACTGAAAATAAATGAGCTATTGGGTACCTGGGTGGCTCAGTTGGTTAAGCAACTGACTGCCTTTGGCACAGGTCATCATCCCGGTGTCCCAAGATCAAGTCCCACATCAGGATCCCTGTTCAGTGGGGAGTTTGCTTCTCCCTCTGACCCTCCCCCCGCATGCTCTCTCTCTCTCATACCCTCTCTCTCAAATAAATAGAATCTTTAAAAAAAAAAAAAAAGAAAGAAAAATGAGCTATCAAATCATGAAAAGACATGCAGGGAACTTAAATGCATATTGCTAAGTGAAAGAAGCCAATATGAAAAGGCTTCATACTGATTCCAACTATAGGACATTCTGGAAAAAGTAAAACTATGAAGGCAATGAAAAGGTTAGTAGTTGCTCAGGGGTCAGAGTGGTTGGGCGGGGAAGGGATGAACAGATGGGCGCAGAGGATTTTTAGGGCAGTGAAAATATTCTCTAAATTATTGTAATGGTAGATGTCATTACATATTTGTCCAAAGCCATAGAAGTGTACAATAACAAGAGTGAACCAGAATTTAAATTATAGACTTTGGGTGCTTATGATGTGTCAATATGGGTTCATCAGTTGTAGCAAATACACGAGTCTGGTGGACAATGTTGGTAGTGGGAAAGGTGTGCCCATGTAGCTGCGGGCGTTCATGGGAAGTCTCTGTACTTCCTCCCCAAATTTGCCGTGAACCTAAAACTGCTCTAAGAAATAAAATCTTAATTTTAAAAAGTTCTGGGAGGGAAAAAAAAGGTGCTAGAAGAAAATCGGAATCCTAGGGTTTTTATATCTCTCAGCGTTTCTTGGAATTCGTAAGTTGGGAAATATGGAATAGAGGTGAAGAATCAGAATTGAAATTCAGAGTTGGAGAAAATATGTCCAAATCCCATATGATACTCAGTATACCCAGCACTTGGTACTTATCTTATCAGAATTTCCAGACTCGGTCTTTTGTAAGACACATTTGCAAATTTTTAATGGAAAAGGAACCCGTGTTAGTGTGATCCTAGACAAAAGTCTAGCTAGAATAGACTGTGGGAGTTGGAAGGAGTTTTGTGATCATCTGATAGCCTAACATCTTCAGTCTGTAAATAAATAGACCAAGCCCCAGATTCATTGCTCAGTGACTTGCAAAGCGACACACTTCAAAGCAGCAGGGCTGTGACTAGAAATCCAGACATCCAACTCTTGGTCAGTGTAGCTGGATTGGGATACTTGGTGATTGTGCCTTTCTCTCTCTGACCACATGTCTTTCAGACCTTGGTTTCGGAAGCCTAGGGCTTGCAGAGATGCTCAGGTATGGGTATATGTGTGCTTCACACACAAGACCCAGAAATTCTCAGTAACTTCTAAAATGATGATGATCAACTTAAACTTGACCTCAGGATATCCTTGAAGCCTCTGATGTTATAGCCTTTTGCCAAGAGCTTTTTCCTCTTGTTGGAGAGAGTCACACTAAGCCCATATTTAGAACAGAGGACAGGACCGTTGCCTGGTAACGGGAGGCTCAGTGAGCTGTCCAGAGTGGGTGGGCCTCCTTACATGATGACCCACAGTTGGGCTGCACAAGGAACTCTCTTCTAACACTGTTCTAAGCAGTGAATGCCAGTTGCTGTGTTCCTTAAGGGTTTCTGGTTATTTCTGAATTATGGAAATGATTGAATGAGGGAAAAGGAAAATCCATTAACATATAAAAAAGTAAATCAAGTCCCTTGAAGTTACTTGGCCGGTGGCATTGTTCCATCATATAAATGTCCAAAACAGATCATCAGGCCAATACTATAGATTTATAAGGCATTGTCTCCTTTAATAATTGGGCTATAACGTATTTGGTCTGCAGACAGTATTGCTCTGTGGGTGTGTGTGAGCTTCGCACAATAATTGTGTAATCTCCAAGGGGTCCCTGGGCCGTAGGTAGGGAATCACTGCTGGGCAGCTCAAGATGGGGGTGTGTGTGAAAATTCAAGAGTATTATCAGTGGGGCACAGTGGGTTGTTTTTGTTTTTGTTTTTTTTAATATGTTACTTTTTTAGAATTTTGTACTGATTGTTTCTGTTAAAAAATTGTGTGTGTGTGTGTGTGTGTGTGTGTGTGTGTGTGTGTACACAAAATGACTAAATACAGCCCCTGAAGTTTGCACGGAACCATTTAATTTAGTTCAGACCATCTCAAGTTGTAGGACTGACTAACCCACGGTTGTATGAGAGGTCATGGAATCTTTGATTTGAAAGATTCAGGCCAGCTCTTGAAAGTGTGGCAACATTTGGGGGGCAAGTGTGAACAGGTCAGCATGCTTCCCTGCTGTCACTGGTCCCCATCTGACATGACTGTACCGTGTACATACTAGACTGTTGTGTTTTTTTTTAAGATTTTACTTATTTATTTGATAGAGAGAGACATAGCAAGAGAGACACAGCAAGACACAAGCAGCGGGTATGGGCGAGGGAAAAGCAGGTTTCCTGCTGAGCAGGGAGCCTGCTGCAGGGCTCCATCCCAGGACTCCGGGATCATGACCCGAGCCGAAGGCAAACAGCCAGTGGCTGAGCCACCCAGGCACTCCTCCTCGCACTAGACTGCTTCTTCCCACCAACATTCACATATTGAATTCCTAACCCCCAAAGGATGGCATTGGGAGATGGGCCTTGGAGCTGATTAGGTCCTGAGGATGGAGCCCACACGAGTGGGATCAGTGCCCTTCAAAAAGAGACCTCCCAGCACTCCCTTGGCCCTTCTACCTTGTCTAAGCCAGACAGTCCCTGGTATTTCAATCTAGCAGCCCCAATGGACAAAGTCGAAGTACTGGGTCCTTCAACCTTTCTCTTTCACTTTCTTGGTCTCTTGCTCCCCTTCCCTCTTCTACCCTTTTCATCCCCCGCTCTCTCTTCCTTTTCCTCTTCTTTCCCCACTTTGTGCTGCAGATATTTGAGCGTCCTGTAGCTGTGGGACGTTTACAGACTAGTGGTTAAAATGTGCACCTAAAAAGAGATCACAGAAATCTCTGTCTGCAAAACTTGCTTCAAAGGTGGGGGCAAGAATGCGGTGCTATGAGCTGTTGATAGAGGGAGGGCCCCGCCCGAGGGATCAGAGAACGTTCCCTGGGGACTGATCTTTGGGCTGAACTGGGATTAGCTAGATGATGAAGAAAGGGAAAGAAGTGTTTTCCAGGCAGAATGTGCTTCAAGAATGGAAAGGAGGGATAATGTGTGGGGGGCAGGGCGGGGCGAGGAGAAATCGCTCTGAGGCTTGCAGGGCTGCCTATTTGGAATTCTGGTCTCAAGCCTAATCCTCAGTCCTTCTGTGAAATTCGTTTTTGTGCCCAGCTGATTCAGGGACTACATTGCCCCCAGTGGACTGCCTATGTGTGATCTCAGATTTATGGGAGGCCACTGCTTCTACAGCTCTTCGCTGACAGTGTTAGTCAGCGGGAGCTAGAGCTGGAGCTTCCATTCCGTGCGAACAGAAGCTGGCCACACACTAGGTGGCTTAAACAATAGGTGCTTGTTTTCTCACAGTTCAGGAGCTACACGTTCAAGATTAAGGTGTCATCGGCGTTGACTTCTCGGGAGGACTCTTTCTGGCTCATGGATGACCATCTTCTCCCGTGTGCTCACATGGTTTCTGTGTGAGCTGGAGTGGGAGGGGGGATGAGAGACGGATTAATCACTATTGTCTCTTCCTCTTCTTATAAAATGCCAGTCGTGTATGATTAGAAGGGCTTACCCTTCTGACCTCGTTTGACCTTTATCACCTCCCTCACAGTCCTAGATCATATCGAAATACAGCCATGTTGAGGGTTAGAGCTTCAACATACAGATTACGTGGGGATGTATCTTTAGCATCTCCCTGACCTGTCACAACCTGGAGCATGACTTCTTTTTTTAAAATTTTATTTATTCATTTGTCAGAGAGAGAGACCATAAGCAGGGGGAGCAGCAGGCAGAGGGAGAATCAGGCTCTCTGCTGAGCAGGGAGCCTGATGTGGGACTCAATCCTGGGACCCTGGGATCATGACCCGAGCCGAAGGCAGGCGCCTAACCGACTGAGCTACCCAGTCGCCCCTGGAGCATGACTTCTGATGATAGTCCCCAGGATAATACCTCATGATTTACAGTGGGCAGGTGTCTCAGAGGAGAATAGAAGAGTAAAGGCCTACTGGGCTCGCCCCTTTGAATACCAGGGAGAGAACCAAACAGAAACCGATTCTGCTGAGTCAGCGCGCTCTGGCACAAAGCCATAGGGCCTGTGGTGGATCAGCTTGCTCCGTCTCCGAAGTGGGCATAGTGTTTGTGACAGCAGCTGGTGCTCAGCGGGTCAGTAGGAAAGTCAACAGGAAGCCTGACTGCATGGAGAGAGGCTGAGACTTCCAGATGCAACCTGCAGCCTTGTGACTTCCGGCGCTAACAGGTGGCTTTAGGAATCACGAGAGTCCTGCCATCTGTAACAAGACCACAGAGAAGAAAATGATGAAACTACAGTCATCCCCGGTTCTTGTCCTTTGGGTCAGATCCATGGTAGCTGTTATTAAGTACATTCAGTTGTAGGGCCCATGCTTTTTTCTGGAACTTTTAAATGAATGACCCTTGGAAAAGTCCCATTAAAAAAAAAAAAATACTGGGGAGATGAGTAGCATGACATCCTACATGTCATTCTCAGGTATTTTCTGGGCATCTGCATACGTATGGCATCCACAGGACTGTGAGCACTGTGGGAAGAGGAAGCCAGAAGATGGGGCTGGTTTTTTGTTTTTGTTTTTGTTTTTGTTTGCCAGTGCATCGAAAGCGATCAAAGCAAGGTTTATTATTTTCTCCTCGATGATGAGTCTATTGATTACATCTGTACTTTCCCCACTTGACCTCTTCTATATTCTTTTTTTTTTAATTTTTTTTAAAGGATTTTTATTTATTTATTTATTTGAAAGAGAGAGAGAGAGAGAGATGGTGGAGGGTCAGACTTCCTGCTAAGCAGGGAACCTGATGGGGACTCAATCCTGGGACTGAAGGATCATGATCTGAGCCGAGGAAGTTGCCCAACCAAGTGAGCCATCCAGGAGTCCCCATATTCTTATTATAGGATTCTGCAATGGGATGAATCATATAGAGTGGATTTTGTCCTATTATCGGCTGAAAGGGTTAATGACAGAAAGAAAACCTAGAATAGCGTAAACCACATTCTACACTCTACTAGTAGACAGAGCTTACGTAAATACAGACCGTGTACTATCTGAAGTGTTTGACAGGTTTACAGGCTTCCTAGGAGTCAGGAAAAGGTGAAAATCTGAAGAAATGAACATTGGACAGGAAACACAAGGCCGAGAGAAGTACTATGGTGGTGGTAGATGAATAAACAAGAAATTATTGAACACATGCTGGGTATGAGACTGTGCCTGCCATGCAAGGGCATAGAAGGATTTAAAACAACCAAGGAATTTACATTTTAAGATAGACCGGATATAAATAAATTTGAGCAAACTATAAAATCATCACGTAATTGAAAAAAAGTACAAATGAGATGTTAGAAGGTGGTATATGATTTATCACCAAATGAAGAGTGCTACTGATGAAGTGATTTTTCTCCACCAGCATCCAAACTCCGTAACAGCAAGGACCACCAAAGGCATGTTGGCAATGGTTACTATAGTGGTAGGCATTCATTTAATTAATCAAGGCAAGGGAACACAACTTTTTTGGGGGGGGTATTTTAAAAAATTTGTTTTTATTTTATTTTATTTTATTTTTTTATTTTATTTTATTTCTTTTCAGTGTTCCAGCATTCATTGTTTATGCACCACACCCAGTGCTCCATGCAATACATGTCCTCCTTAATATCCACCACCAGGCTCACCCAACCTCCCACGCCACTCCCTTCCAAAACCCTGTTTGTTTCTCAGAGTGCACAGTCTTTTTAAAGGAAGGATGGCGTTTTTTACTTTTGTTTAAAAGGTATGACTTATGTACAATGAAGTATGCAAATCTTAAACATAGGCTCAATTACTTCTCTCTGTACCCATGCATAAAGCCGCCTCCAGAAGAAGATTGAGAGCATTTCGAGCACACTGGAAGGTTCTGTCACACCTCCTTCAGTCTGTACCAACCCATAGTAGCTGCCTTTTTGACGGCTGTCTGTGCACGCTAATTCAGCCAGTCTTTGAACATGGAATTATACAATCATACAACTCCTTGTGTTGGGATTCGTCCCCGTTGTTGCTTGTTCTTACAAGCATTGGTCATTCATTCTGGTTCATTTCTGTGCATCATTCTTAGTGAGCCTCGGGCTTATTACAGGTTTGGTGCTGGTAGGAATACAGCTGCTGTGAACATGGCCAGATTTCTCTTTTGATGGATGTCAGCACTCCCTTCTCTTGAGCGTCTCTCCAGGAGTGGAACTGGTAGATCACAGAGTATTACTACCTTGAGAAGATTTGTCCAGCATTTTTCCAAAGTGCTCATCCCAACTTAAATTCCCCCCCCAACAATGAAAAAGAATTTGACTACAGAGTCTAAATTGGTTTTCTAGGTTTCATGAAAGGTCATTCAAAACTTACAAAGACCCTAGTCATTACAATCCAAGGGAATGCATTTTTCTCAGTGTTAGTATTGCTCGTGTTTCCACACTCTAAACTCTCGAAGCCGGCGTAGGCATTTGGTCAGTATTTGAGTGGATCCTGAGATAGGTCCACAGTTTTGGAAGGAAGGTGAATATGACAGCATAGCCTAGTGACAACTAATTATTGAGTTCTGACCTTCACAGATACCAAGGCTCTCAGCTTTATCCCTTGCCAGTTTCGTGATGTCATTCCTTCTACGATTCTAATTGAGTCTGCTCTCTGCCAAGAAGTCTTGTCCTACTGTTCCTGCTGAATAAAATTAAGGATGTCAGGCAAAGCCCACAGCAACACGGTTGCTGGTCCAGGACAGGTTGGTGACTGAGTGGGACGGGTTTGTGGACTACACCATGGTAAGGGGAGCCTATGATAGGGCCTTGCAGCATGGTTGAGCATGGGGTCAGGTCAGGTCTGTAACAAGCAGGACAGGAAGTAAGCAGTAAATGCTTTCCAAGAAATTCTTCTGTGTGGTTCTCTTATCAAGGAATAGGAAGAACCACCAAGCATGACCAGGGGTAATTTGAATCTTGAATACATGCAGTGTGACTGTTGAGCAAAGCTTCTTTAAAAGCTAACATTTGGGGATGCCTGGGTGACTCAGGAGGTTAAGCGTCTACCTTTGGCTTGGATCATGATTCCCAGGGTCCTGGGGTTGAGACCCGTATCAGGCTCTCTGCTCAGCAGGGAGCCTGGTTCTCCCTCATCTACTCCCCTGCTTGTGCGTTCTCTCTCTGTGTCAAATAAATAAGTAAAATCTTCAAAATAAATAAATGAAGTAATAAAAGCTAACATTGGGCACCTGCTACATACCAGGCATTCTTCTTTTCTTGTCTTTGCAGCCCTGTGCAATGGGTTTGCTCACAGCCCATTTCACAGATAAGGAAAGCAAGGAACAGAGAAAAGATATAACTTAGCCAAAGTCATACACCTAGAGACAAGAAGAGCAGGATTTGAATCTAGATGCTTCCAGAGACTGGGTTCTTAGCCAATCACTGCCCAATAGCTGTCTGTTAGGGTACTTTAAACTTCTAAATGCGTAGTATTTATTTCTATGAACCTCATAAACGTTGGGTACTTGAAGTGAACATTTCACTCATTTTTAGCATGCCATTTCTCCCTGGATGGTTTGCAGACTTGTAGTCTGAAGAAAGCTTGACGTATGGAGGTAGTAGAATAATCCAAGGATCTCAGCTTTTGGAAAGAAAAATTTTAACCTAGGGTTAGTTGATCTGTATCAGAAGGTGTGTAAATTAGTAGCCCAACATACTATTCAATAATGTCTCTGTATTTTTATATAAACTATGGTGTATGCCATGAGAACTAAAGGATAATTCTGAAATCCAGGAATCTGAGAGCTGGAAAACCCTTGCATGCATTTACCAGTGGAGTGTCTGGCATGTGGTGCGTGCGGTACTAGGTCCTGAACATGTATCACTTGTAATCTTCCTAGCAACTTGAACTAGGTTTTATTAGATCCCAGAAGCCCACTTTTCAGATGCAGAAACTGAGGATCAGAAAATCCTGCCTGGTTTCATAGCTAGAAAGCACCACCACGGCGATTTGAACTAAGCCTGTTTGACCCCAACACTACGCTCTTTCCTTGATAATATGCTCCTCCACTTTGCCCAAAGGGGGGACTCGATTTCAAGGAAGTTCCTGCTCTGTGATAATATAGGCTCACCTTCCTATCCCATACATTTTTTTTTCAAATCAGTCTATGGCATCAAATTAAATTTCCAGAAGAATAGCTTTGAATTGTAATGGATGGCATAGTTCCCTGCCTCAACATTTTACAGTGTATTCTGATTTTACTGACAATACTATCTATCGGTGGCTCAGTGGGTTAAGTCTCTGCCTTGGGCTCAGGTCATGATCTCAGGGTCCTGGGATCAAGCCCCATATCAGGCTCTCTACTCAGCAGGGAGCCTGCTTCCCCTTTCCCCCTCTGCCTGCCTCTCTGCCTACTTGTGATCTCTCTCTGTCAAATAAAGGAAAAAAAAAATCTATCTATCTAAATACAGCAAACTTTAGACCTAATAGACCTGATTTAGTTGTCAGGTTTTTTTGTTTTGTTTTGTTTTTGATTTTTTGTGGTCTCATGAGCAAAGAAGGAAGTTACTATGGAAACCAAATAGAAACCCATATGAACTGGTAACAGTAAGAGGCCTAAGAAATTGGGCAGCTTGAAATGATTCCATCCAAGTAGCATAGGGGATAAAAGAGAAGGACATGAAGAGAAATTAGGCCAGAGTTATTTGGATTATACAAACCTGATACTTGTTTAGAGTCTGTTTTACCATTTAACCCTTGTGTCATTCAGGACGATACCACTGACAATGTTTACCTAATTTGTTAACTTAGATTTTAAACCTTATCTTGACCTCCATTTGCATGTGGTAGGTCTATTTGTACTTTAAAAGAATAATACATTATATGTTAATTTAAAAAAAGGAAGACAAGCAATGAAAAAAAAAGAATAGATGTAATAGTCATTTTAAAGGCAAGTGGAATAAAACAACTATAGTCTCCTGCTCTCTGCCCGAGGGATTCAGTTGCCATTCCAGTAATCCAAGAGACGCCAGCAATGTGACATCGGAGAGCAAATGTTCCAAATGTCACTGATATAAAAGCCGTATCAGGTGGAGCACCCAACAGGAATTTCCCATTAGCACGACTCTGAGTCAGGCCATCCCAGTGAGAGTGTCCTTTCACATGGGGTCAGGGCTTAGGTCATGTATTCTTGCAGGATTGGGGGCTTGGGGAAATTACTTATGTCTAGGAGTGCATATGAGAACTCATTTATGTAACCGTTTGTAAACGGAGTAGGCAGAGCAATGTCCTCTGTGAACGGATGCCTGCGGACAGTGGGCAGCTGTTCAGTGGTCTGGCGAGAACGCACGGATCAGCACAGCCCCACGGCATCACCCCAGAGTGAAGCCAGTCTCTCCCTTGGGATCCAGTTAAGCGTTTGAAAGTACGCCATCCTAGTGACCTGTTAGGGCTCGTGAACCTCTGCCCAAGCCATGTCAGACTGCCAAGGTTTGGGGTTTCTTCGGTCACTGTTTATTTCTCCTGGCATCTGTGGGTTCTGTTACGTATGAGATTGTCTGATTTTTGCATTTTGGTCCGTGCATATTTAGAGTATAAGGCATATTAGATGTGATGATCATTATAGGGGTGCCTGGGTGACTCAGTTATTAAGCATCTGCCTTCGGCTCAGGTCATGATCCCAGGGTCCTGGGATTGAGCCCCGCATCGGGCTCCCTGCTGGGCCGGGAAGCCTGCTTCTCCCCACTTCTCCCTCTCCCACTCCACCACAGGTGTTCCTTCTTTTCCTGTTTCTATCTCTCTGTCAAATAAATAAATAAAATCTTTAAATAAGATAAAATAGAATAAAGTGATTGTTATATACACAGGTCTTGAGAACTCTTTAAACAAAGCCCAGAAGCAACCAGTATTTTGAGTCTGTAGCAGAGGAAATGCGGGATCGGCTATCTGATGATTTCTCTAACTGGAAAGTACATTATCAGTTACATGAGTAGAAGGGAAGCTTTTAATGCACCCCTGTTGGTCGTTATTGGTGAGTCACTGGGTGGTAAATGTGAAAGGCGGTTTCTTTGCCCTAAAAGTAGTGTTAAAATTCTCTTCTCTCAACTTCATGTTGTGCTGTGGTGTGGTTGAGCTTATGAGAATGAGCCAGATGTGGACATTACCTTCAAAGAGCATCCAGTCTGGGGAAGAAAAGATATGTGTCTCAAGAACTCTGATCACGATAGATAGAGGAAAGTCCATGAGGTACTACTGAGCAAGGATTGTGAAAGTTAAGAACCTGGAGGGTTCCTTCTAGCTGAGCCATAGGAAGTGGCTCCCTGTCGGGGCCCTTACCTCCCACATGGCGTGTAAAGGAAGGACAGGATTGAGATCTTAGGGATGTGAGGGGAAGACTGTTTTAGTTTAGAAGAGACACACACAGTGAGTGAAGAGTGGGTACATCTAGGGGAATGGCTAGGAGTTCTGTTTGGTTGAAGAGTTCAAGAAGCCTGTCGCGGAAGATAAAGTCAGCTGGAGTTGGGTCACAGGGACCTTTAACAGTAGGGTAAGGAATTGGGGTTTATTTTCTGTTTTCTTCATTTCAAATTCTAACACAAGTGTGTTACTTTACAGTCTGATTGTTAAATATGAGCATTAGTAAAAAGTGAAGTATTACTTTTGGTAGTTTGTGGGAAAATACAAAAATAATGTTACACAGTTAAAGTGGGATGGGTCCAAATGGCTTTTTGAGGCTGAAAATTTTCCGTAGAGGCAGTGCTAAATATATCACAGAATCCTATCACTAAAGTGGAAGTCAGCTACATCCCTACAGCATGCCCTTATTTTGATTCCTCCTTAGGTTCAACAGTGTTACAATCTACATTTCATAGCAGATTTTTTTGGTTTGTTTGTTTGTTTTTTGTTTTATTTTGTTTTTTGGCCAGGTGGGTGGTGCTAAAATGCCCAATATCCCATTTCTCTGGCAAACAAGCTGGTTTGTTTGAAATATGAGTCATTAAGCTCCTTTATCTTTCCTCCCAATTTCCTACTTAGCATTTCCCCTTCATATTGGGTACTTTGTAAGCAGTGAGGTGGCTCATTGATTTGCTGCCCATGAAGGAGCTGCTCTGGTCTTTTTTCTATTCAAAGGAATTATTTTAGTCTCCCTGTGATGTGCCCTGGAAATATTCTGAGCTGATATTTTTAGCTATTGGAAGCTAACAGGAAAAAAAATTTGAATTTTATCAGATAGGGTTGAAACACTTTTCAATTGATAAAAACATTAGTGCAAAGGGCTATCTTTGTTAGTGTTCTCTGGCTAATTAACTCTGTTGACTAAAGCTTGAAGCTTCTATGGCAAGGTCAATTAGTTTTACTCTGTGATTATCTCTCAGAACCTCTAGTCCTGGCCATTGATTTCAATAAATAATTATAATAATAGTAGTCACTTACATAGCTTTAAGTGCTATACATATAAACTTATTTAATTTTTAGAATAATCCTAAATAGTAAGTATTGTAGCTGTCTCCATCTTTATAGATCATGAAATTGAAAAGTTATATGATTGGTCCAGGGTCCCCTTACTGGTTGGTTACTGGCTGAGGTGGGATTTGAACACAGGCACTTGGGATCCTGATTTCATTAAATCTTAATTTCATTAAAATCCAAGGACACCAGTATGAATGTCCCTAGACTTAGGTAAACACTATTTGTGTCTAAACATTTAAGGCTATTTATTTTGTATAGCAGAAAGCTTTGATTTAAGAAATTTCAGACCAGGGGTGTCCCAGTGACTCAGCTGGTTAAGTGTCTGCCTTTGGCTCAGGTCATAACCCTAGGGTCCTGGGATCGAATTCTGCATTGGGCTCCTGTTTCTGCCTCTGCTTGGTGGTCCCCCTGTTTGTGCTTTCTCCTGCTCTCTGTCAAATAAATAAGTTAAAAATCTTTTTTAAAAATTTCAGACCACTGTTATGATATAGATACCAGAAATCTATTTAGCGTCTCTCTTGTCACCCATGAATACATAGTTGGACACTTGGGCAAGACTTCACGGTGGTGACATTTGAGACCTGAGCCAGGACTTCGAGGATGTTCAGTGGTTCAGCAGGCAGAAAAGAGCACCAGACGTAAAGGGAACAGCACATGCAAAAGCTCAGAGGTGGGGTGGGATTCGATGTTCATGTTTGGAGGAAAATGGGATATCCGGTGTATCTGAACAGGGTGGAAGTCAAGCAGATACTGTATAAGGCTGCAGATTGCATCCTGCCGAAGAGTTAATATCATCCTCTCAGATGATAAATTTCATTTTGATCAAGGACTCACAAATTTTTATATCCGGATTCAGAGGGTTCCCAGGAGCTCTGATGTTTACCTGTAGGTCCATAGGCCCCTTTTCCCCAAGCTGTAGAGAATAATTAAGAATCAGGAATAAAGGGCACGTGGGTGGCTCAGTGGGTTAAAGCCTCTGCCTTCTGCTCAGGTCATGATCCCAGGTCCTGGGATCGAGCCCTGCATCAGGCTCCTTGCTCAGCTGGGAGCCTGCTTCCTCCTCTCTCTGCCTACCTCTCTGCCTACCTGTGATCCTATCTGTCAAATAATAAAATCTTTAAAAAGAAAAAAAAAAAAAGGATCAGGAATAAGACAGTCAAATATATGCTATGCTATAAGAAAGGACTCTGATGGCAGCAAAAATGCCTGTGAGGGGAGAGTGGTAGGAAGTGGAAACATCAGGAGACGGACACATTTAACCAAGGCCACTGGTGGCCAAGAGCGCCGAAGAGCCGTATTAGGAAAACAGAACGTGGGAAATAGAATTTCCCAGACTTGGGGTGAGCTACATGGGAAGGTTGCGAATGACGTGGCTAGCTTGGTTTAAGCATAGATAGCGATGTCACTAATAAAAGCTGAAGACAAGAGAGGCAAAGGTGGACAAAGGGACAAGGTTAGAAAGGTAAGGGGCTCAATTTTTAGACCCATTGAGTTTCAGGTGCCCACGATCATTCCAATGGAAACATCAGTGGACAGTTGGAAATGCATCCTGGAAAAGAAGTCAGCATTGGAGAGAGACTTAGCCATCTCCCTAGCGAATGGTAGGTTGAAGCCCTCCGGGTTAGGAGTTAGGCAGGGCCGCCCTAGGCGAGCAGCAGTGAGCCTGGCCGGGGAGAGGGGAAACAGGGGAGATGCAGGAGCATCAGTGCACCCAAGTTTCCTGAGCGTTGGGTCTGTTCTGAACACTTCACATGCATCAGCTCACTTAGTCCTCTGCTGCCTCCGTGAAGGAGCCACATTTTCCACGTGAGGAACCCGGGTCACCTTCAGTGGTGACTTAGTGGTGAGCCGAGGAGAGTGAATTAAGATACTTTTTGTCATAAGTCTTTTATAGATTTAAATATAGATGGGTAAGCTTTGATGACAGTATTTCCTTACTTTCCCCCCGGTTCTGTGAAGTAAATATAGAATTCATGAAGGAAGCATGATCGGAGACTTCCATAAATTTCCAAATTCCCTGGCTTTTTCTCACATGAATATTCTGTTAAGATTCATGCATTTCTTAATATAGTCTTATTTAATAGCTAAATCTTTCCCCTAAGTTTTTTCTCCTCATGAATGAGCATTTGGGGCATTAGTTGGAGCACTTCCTGAAATGGTTTCTTGAGTCACATTTTCATATTTCCTCTTAGAATATACATTGGACTTCCTTAGCAGTGATCTGAGATTTCACCGAACTCTACATCCCCTTCTAAACGATCCAGACTTCTCTTGTTTACTTACATGCATCGCTTCCTTAGAACCTCTTTATTTTGTTTTCCTTTTAATACTACTCTAGCAGTAGAGATCTTCTTTGGAGACCATTTTCTCAGAGTAGTTTTTTTGGGTCAGTTCACGAGTTATGTACATTGAGGAGCAAAAACAATGAAATCACACCAAGTTGCCATAGCTGGGTTCTCTGCTAGGAAGGGGTCAGCAAACTGTGGTCCAAGGACTGAATGCGATCCACCACTTTTTTGTAAGGAAAGTTTTGCTGGAATATAGCCATCCTCATTCATTTTGCCTCTGACCGCTTTCCTGCTACAATGGCAGAGTTGATTAGTTGCAAATGTATGACCCACAAAACGTAAAATGTTTACTGATTTGGACCTTCACAGGGAAAGTACTAATTCTTGCTCTAGAGCATATTCTTTTTAGAGGATCAGAATATGTCCGAAGCATATTTTAAAACTTTTTTAAAAAAGATTTTTTTGTTTTTGTTTTTGTTTTTGTTTTAAGATTTATCCATTTATTTGAGAGAGAGAGAGAGCAAGTGAGGAGTGGGTCAGAGGAAAAAAGAGAGAATCCTGAAGCAGATTCCCTGCTGACCACAGGGCTGCGGCTCCCTCCGAGGACACCAAGATCATGACCTGAGCCGAAATCCAGAGTCGGCCCTTAACCACCTAAGCCACCCCAGCACTCCATATAGCACTTTACAATTTTTAAATGAAATTTTATTCAACTGAGTAATAGAACCATGGAGTAGCTTCTGTATTATTTGTTTTTTTGGTTATAAAACAAATTGTCAAGGGAATAATAAAATTGAAGACTCCTTTAAGTAATAGATAATCAGAATTCTTACCTGTATAATCAGTCATCTGAATTTTTGTCAGCATTGACAAAATTATTAAATTTGGAAGGCCAAGACAAGAAATACATGTTGTCAAACAGGATCACATTCTGCTCTGTCAAATAGAAGTTCCTCCTGTGTCCCTCTTGGATGCCCACTCTCCCAGGTAGCTCCGCCCTCCTCTGAGGTCCTCTGTTGCCTCTGGATTCTCTTTCCTCAAATTTGTTCTCCTGGATTGGCCCCACTGATGCATAATCACATGATTCCACTGCTCTGAACTCAACTCCTGTTCTCTACAGCCCACCTAGTAAAATCTGGTCCTGCGCTAGCATTTAAGATCTTCCACAGAAGCCTTTGTGGAAGGTCGTAAGTGTTCCATACCTCCTCTCTGCCTTTTCTCCACCCCAACCCTCCTTTTTTTTTGTACCCTAGACTCTGAGTACTGAAATAAGTCTGTGCTTTATCCTCTGTTGATTTTCATACACTTTTCATCATTGTTTGAAATGTCCTTGGTATCCATCTCTGCTTTTGTTCATTTCTTGCCTGAATCTACTCATCTTTCAGATGTCTTCTTTTGAGCAAGTCCCCCCCATCTACTTTCCACCTGCCTCAGAACTTCTAAGGTAGAATGAATATTTTCATGCCATGAATATCCATAATATATTTTCTGGTTTTGTAACTTAAAAAGATTATTCACATACTGTATCCTGTTATCTATGGCTAAGCTCTAAATGCTTTTTTAAAGATTTTATTTATTTATTTGACACAGAGAGAGAGATCACAAGTAGGTGGAGAAGCAGGCAGTGGGAGGGGGAAAGCAGGTTCTCCTCTGAGCAGAGAGCCGGATGTGGGGCTTGATCCCAGGACCCTGAGACCATGACCTGAGCTGAAGGCAGAGCCTTAACCCACTGAGTCACCCAGGTGCCCCAATTTCTTTTTTATTTTATTTTATTTTATTTTATTTATTTAAATAATCTCTACACCTCACGTGGGGCTCGACCTCATGACCCAGATATCAAGAGTCCCATGCTTTTCTGATTGAGCCAGCCAGGTGCCCCTCAACTCTAAATTTCTTAAGGGAAGGAGCTTTATATTTATTGATTGTTACATTTCTATGTTTCTTTAATGTCTGGTTTTAATGTTTGGATATAATAACTGCACAATGACTTAGTGTTGAGTGGATAAATTAATTAATGCTTAATATCAGTTGTGAAAACTCTGTTATGTTTTATCAGATGGTGAATTTTAGCTTATTTGATATATGGTAGCACGAATGAGATTAGATACATTTCTGAGTTAAAAATCAGCTCTTCAGTTATTGACAGGAAAACCACAGTAGTTGCTAGGTGAAAGTGCCTACAGATCGTGTTTTTCATCTTTAGGAAGTTACCGCAGACAGCTTGTTTTCATAGAACGTTGGGTTGTAGCACTAAATCTATCCTCCAGGCGTTTAGACAGTGTAGAAATCCTCAGTGTATTTGAGATTGTCACAGATAAGAAGAGGAAAATCAATTTCTTGTCTTAACCTTGTTGCAAGTGAAAAAATCAAAATAGCAAAATCTTTTTACCAACTAAGGTATTTAGTGGAGATGGTAGACCAAGTAGACAAGATAACGAGAGAAGGTCTTATGCCATAGTTTAGGTTACAGTTTTCTGGGAAAGCAATTTACTATGTTTAACCTTAAATAAAGACCATTCCATTTTTGTGAACATGATGCGGGCATTGAGTCAGCACAATGGGTCACCTAATGTGCAGAAAATAGTCAGAAACATCTCATCTCTTATTTTTGTTGTGAAATAGACTTTGCTATATAGACTGCTAACTTTGTGTAAATACTCTTCTGCTGGTCTTTCTGTTTTTACTATTTTAAGAATCTTTACTTTAGTATGTTACAGAATGATAGAGCTCGCTTTCTCTTGTCTCCATCTTGCATTCTATGCATTAACTTAGTAGCTACGCCAGACAGTCTAGTGTTTGGTAGGATACATCATGTGCTCTGAGGGGCCTGACTAAGGAATGAGCGGAATGTGTGGGGAGTGTGCTGGACAAGAACATGGTATATAGTGGGCAAAATTCAGACCGTGGGAGGATTAGTCACACAACTTACAGGAAAAATTCTGTTGCAAAGATAATGGATCATTTACTTCCTGAATAAGCCATTCAGAAGGAACCTTTGCCAAATCACTCAACTCTCCCTGATGAGATTCTTCAAAGATTCCTACCCAGTTACTGGTTGGTTTAGACAACTTTGTCTGAATCAGCCTTTCCAACCTTTACAATTTCTAATTTATTAATTGCTTAGGTGGAAGGTATTGGGGAAGCTTTTTGGTCTATAGAATATAACATTAAATGAGAACATAATTCCTTTCATGTGTTTTGATAAAAAGCAGATTAATTTTTTTAAAAAAGCATTAATTTTGATCATAGATTTTAAAAAGAAACTACCTCTTCCCTTGTCTGAGTATACTTTCAACAAGAGCTTTAAGAGTTAATCTTCAATATGTGTTGTCACAAGGAGTAATCAGACTTGAACTTTATAAGCTTAGTACCTTTGGACTTCTGCTGCACACAGTTTGTGTGTAAGGGAAAAAGCCCTGTACAGTTTCTTAATTAAATGAAGTTTTGTTGTCACTTGGTTAGACTTCCTGGTTTTTTAACAAGACAATATATTAGCCACCTGCAAATTTGGAACTTGAATATCGTGATAAAATCTTTCTGTCCTAATCAAGTTTTTTTTTTTTAAAGATTTTATTTATTTTATTTGACAGACAGAGATTACAAGTAGGCAGAGAGGCAGGCAGAGAGAGAGAGGAGGAAGCAGGCTCCCTGCTGAGCAGAGAGCCTGATGCGGGACTAGATCCCAGGACCCTGAGATCATGACCTGAGCCGAAGGCAGCAGCTTAACCCACTGAGCCACCCAGGCGCCCCTGTCCTAATCAAGTTTTTGAGGCTGAATTAAAGCAATTATGCCTAATATTTCTGGCTTCAGGAACTATCAGGGATGACTGATTATATCTGAACCACATATTGATAGAGTGCTAATTTTTAATCAGAATGGTCAGCCACCCCCACTCCCCGAAGGTTATAGAAGGTTCTGCACTTTATTGTGGTTGCTGTCATCTTGAAAGTTGTGCAGAATGTCCATATGAACCTTCATTATAGTCTCAAAACAAGCCAAAAGCTTTATGCTGTGACATTCCATACACGCTGTGTAGAAAAACACGCTTTTGTGCAAAAGGAACAATAATAGATTAATTTTTTACAAATCACATACATACAAATAGAAGTATTGTAAGTTTCACTTTTTAACTCATACTTACTGTGTGTAGGAAACCAAGGTCCAGTCTTTGCTTCTCAGACTCAGCACAGTCTGATAGAGGAGATAACAGGTGTAAGCAAGACAGCTCTATATACCAGTAGAACTGACCAAGATATCAGATGAGATAAGTTGCTTCTTTCTAGCAGAGATCCGTGAAGGTTTTGGTGATAGTGATTTTGACGTAGGTTTTGAAGGACGTATAGGCAAAGGGAAAAGAGATGAATGAAGTGGAAAAATGCTCCTTGGGCTAGGCTGGCAACAAAACACATGCACCATCTGGGAATCCCTTAGATGTGGTGAGCAGGGTTCACCTGCCTTCTTCCTTTCCTCTGCTGCTGGACGGGGGAAAACAGAGGAAACCATGATTTTACTCCATGGTCTTCTTTTCTCTTTTACTCTCCCACTTGCCCTTTCGGGATTGTAAGAGGTTATGGCGAGTAAGACTAGGGAAGAGGAATGGGCACGGGCAAAAAGAACCTGCAGTTTAGCATGGGGGTGGGGGCGATGGGGGGTGGGCTTTGCCGTAGTTTTCTTCTTTTACTTTTTCAGTGTCCTCTCCTTTTCCAAAGCTTGGCAGAGTCCATCATAGTAAAGAGCAAAGAAAAGTGGGGAGGGGGTTTCCTGCAGCAGACCATATTCAGTCTGCCTACAATTATGTGGGATTAAAGAGTAGGGATTGAGTGGTGTTTGCAGAAAGAAAAAAAAAAGAAAGCAGGTGTCATGCTGAGCATACAAAAATAATCTTGATGGACCCTGACTTTAGTTCTAGGTCATCATAGCAGTCATCAGTGACATTTTACTTAGGACCTATAAGATGTATGGGATTGCCTTACAGCGTAATAGAGGTTTTTAAAAAAACATTTTTTGTAGAGATGTAGGGGGTGTTAAGATACCCCCCCCCCCGTTTTTTTCCTGGAAAAATGTTACTTATAGGAGCAGCACAGCAGAGGCTCCTGAGTAGGCATCAATCTTTTGCTCTTCTGTGAAGTCTTTGTCTTTCAGAATATGTATTTGTGCATTTTTTTTTTCCTTTTCCTTAAGTAAAAAGAGAAAAACCAAAACCAAGTGAAAAAAGAGGCTTGAAAAATAATCAAACCTGGGGACTTTTAAAGCTTTTTAAAACTACCTTGTGAATAACCAAACTTGCTGGAGAGGTTTATGCTTTGAAGGAAAAACTTTCTGTCTCATTTCAGGATCAGAGTAACCCTACTCTGATCTTCTACTTTGGAGTACCAGGTTTTTCTTCTTCCCCCTCTTCCTTCTCCTCTTCCTCCTCCTCTTTTCTCCTCCCCCCGCCACTACTTCTTCTTTGCCTTAAAGTGAACATAGTTTATCTTCTCATAAAATATCCTTTGCCTTCTGAGAAATAATATCAAGTTGAAAACTGTATTCTTTGATAGTATAGTCAGCTTTAAAAAAAAATTATTTATTTGACAGAACAATAGAGCACAAGCAAGGGCAACAGTAGGGAGAGAGGGAGAAGCAGACTCCGGATGAAGGGCTCTGTCCCAGGACCCTGGGATCATGCCCTAAACCAAAGGCAGACACCCAACCATATGAGCCACCCAGGTGCCCCTAGTCAGCTCTTTCTGCTGAAGATTGTTCTAGGAGTTTGGCACTTGCCCTCTGTATGGCACATTACAGACTACGAGTGAGTCTTTATCAGGGTACATAGTACGGTTATGTGGTGAAACTACTTTACACTTACTGTTTTTAAAAACTAAGGTTTAGGGGCACGTAGGTGGCTCAGTCAGTTAAGCATCTGACTCTTGATCTCAGCTCAGGGATTGATTTCATTGTGGTGAATTCAAGCCCTGCATTAGGCTCTGTGCTAGGTGTGGAGCCTTACAGGAAGGAAGGAAGGAAGGAAGGAGGGAAAGAAACTGGGTGTGGAGCCTACTTACATACGTACATACACACATACACACACACTAAGGTTAGCATTTAATTGGAGAGTTAAACATGTTTTTGGAAAATCTGCTTTGCCCCCTTTTAGAAAATATCTGCTATATAAATTGAGAGTTTTCTTAGTCCAGACTCTGGGTAAGATGTCAGTTATGAGTGTTACAGATGGCTAATGCATTCAGTGGCTACATCCTTGAGACTCCGTAAGACTGAGCAAAAGAGGTAAAAATCTGAGACCATCCCTTATGAACTTTCTCCTCAAAAGATATACTGGAAAGAATTTTCTGATTGGTCATCCACAGTCCCCTGAGAAGCTCATGGAAGTTCTGTGGAGTTGTACTATGTGAGCGTAATCTCTCTTTTTCAGTTCTGCCCCTTGCCATAAACAGCAAGAGAAAGAAATCAAGGAGCCACTCCTGTCATTGACCAGATCACCCCAGCACGGTCAACAAGACAGACCGAGTCCCAGGGAAAAGGCTGCTGGCATCTGAGGATAAACCACTTTGAACAGCTTTTACCTTAACACTGACTGGAAGACTTTGACACCTGGTTACAAGGTGAGTTAGGAGAACACAAGCTTAAAATCAGACATAGGATTAGATTAGGCAGCGCTTAATAACAGCAAAAGATTAGTGAGACGTTACCAAATCACGGGAAGATGTTTCTTTATACATTCTTTTCTGTGTTCTATGAGACTGCAAAGTAATATATAATAATCCTGGTTATGTTTAGGCATCTTCATAAAAAGTTCTGCTGTATTTTTTTTTTTAGGCTAGGAAGTAGAAAAACATGCCAAAAGATTTGTTAACCTTTTTCTATGTGTAGTCTGACATGTGGAAATAAGACATTGCCCTTCCCTTCTGGGGTAAAAAAGCTGCAGATAATAAGCCCACAAAAGGAAATGTTAACCCTGCTTGATTATTTACGTATATGTACATAGGTGCCTGCATACACATATTCTTAAAATGTATCCCTTTTTTAATAATCTTTCTTAGAAAACCAGTGGTTGATTTTCTTTTTTGCCCAAGAGACTGAAATAACTAATCAGATGTCAGCAATGCTTACTATGGTGTGGGGGCTCCTTGTCATCTTTGGTATTTGTGGTTATTATTTTCAGAGCCACGTCACATATGCTGTGTGATATCTTAGGCTCAGTGACTTCGATCTTCACAATTCGGACACATTCCTCCCAGTTAACACAAAAATTTCTACTGTCCGAGGTCAGTGATGCCCAGAGTGGGAGGGTGTACCAGCAGAGTTCTTATGGGCTCTCACAAGCTGTGTGTCCTCTACTCAAACTCTTATTTGCCCTGGGGCATAGGGGTGGTTGTGGTGTTAATTTAGACCTCTGTAATTTGGGAAACACCTCAAATCTTCTGATACTGCTCCTACCCTTTCCTTGCATGGACTGGTTCCTCTTGGTAGAGCAGAAACCAAGGCTCAACACTTTAATGTAATCATAGTTATGTGAGAAGCTTTTTGTTTATTACTGCCTTATTTAAAATTACATTTTAGAGCAGAGCTTGCCAACCAGCGGCCCATAGGTCAAATATTAGACAATAATCTTTTAACCTGTAAACATTTTCCTTTTTAAAATAGAGTTAATTCCCAATATTGGACAATCTAGAAACATCACAGAAAAAAATCAGATACCTGGCTTCTCTTGGAAGATTAAAAATCTGGTCTTATTACTATTCCAAGGACTGAAGTTTACTAAGATTTACCCTTCCCTAAGTATTTAATGCAACCAGCCTTCCAGGTTCATGTCATGTGTCTTGGTGCCTGTAGGCGTTGGAGGTCAAGTCTCCTGCTTTGGGCGTCAGTTTCTTCTCTCCTCTCCTTTCATGACGTCACTTCCATGTACTTTATGCATAACACACTGTCAGTCTTCATTCTTGTTTGTCATTTTATTGCTTTATATGAAAGGTGTGTGTTTGGAAAGTGATGGTTTTCTGAAGTTGAGCCGACCCCTCTGAGACTGGCCTATGAAGAAGGAAGACTTTTCCAAAATCAGAATGGTCCATTGTTCTTAGTTTGGAAATCTGATTTTCATAGTGATGAGGTTTCCAGACCTTGAGGTTGTCATTTCAGAGTGATAGCGTATGAACCCAGAGTCCAGCACCTGATCTTACTGTTTTCTTCCTGGGAGGCAAAACCGATTTGACCTCTTTTTGAATGATCCCCATGGAGATTGGAGTCCATCTACCAGCCCCCGACTCAGTCTGGACACCACAGTGATTCAGTGAACAATGTGCTCTGCCATCTACATGTGTGGAACTTTTGACATTGAGAAATCTTGCTGTCAGAATCAGGTGTACCTTCAGGCACAGTAGGTTGTAGTCAAATCACAAAGTGTCTCCTTCTGCATCTTCGATCGCTATATACTATTGGAAGCTGAACTCTTTACGGGGATGTTCCTGTTAATTTGATATTGAATCAAACTTTTATACAGTAATAAAGAACTTTAACCACAAAAACATTTCAAATCATAGGGTCCTTTTCTGTGTACATTATCTAAACCCAAACATTAATTATTTGATCAGCGTTTACAGTAGAGGAAACATGATTCACTCCCCAAACAGCAGTGCTTGTCCCAACAACTCACTTACCTTTGAATGGATAGTGCCTGTTACTTTAAGTGGAGTTTAGGTCTCAGGATATCCATTTTTAATGTTGAAGCAGACAGGACTGAAGGCTGGCTGGTCTGGATGTTTATTTCAGGTGGTTTAGTCCTGGCTGCATTACTTTGCTCTGTCTCAGGGAATCTCCTAGGTCAGTATTGCTTAGGATCTCTTGATACTTGACCACAAACAGAGACGAAATATACATGAGTCCCTGTGACCATCAGGTTTAATTTCATGGAAATAAAGTAAATGGAAATTTGTTCCCATACACATTTGCTGAGTTGTGAGTTGACCACGAGACAGAAGTTAAACTCTTCCTTTTTCTTTTTTTTTAAAGATTTTATTTATTTATTTGAGAGAGAGGGGGGGGGGAAGTATGAGAGGAGAGAGGTCAGCAGGAGAAGTAGACTCCCCGCTGAGCAGGGAGCCCTATGCGGGACTTGATCCCAGGACTCCAGGACCAGGACCTGAGCCAAAGGCAGTCGCCCAACCAACTGAGCCAGGCGCCCCTAAACTTTTCTTTAAAAGGAAAATGCAAGCATCTCATTTCCTTTATGAAATGTGTTTATTTGTATTGTTCTTTCAACATAGGAATTAGTTTGTATGCATGTATACTCAGGAAATATTTCAGAAAGCCCCTTTTTATCTCATTTTCTTGAAGTTCTGTTATTACCTCCCCATTCCCCTTTTCTTAACCAGGACTGACCAAATGGGGTAGGGAGTACTTCAAAGCCATTATGGACATATAAAACAGGTTGGAATGTCATGAAAAAGGTAAACTCAGTAAATCCACTAACCAGTCAGCAAATATAACATGGATAGAGGAGAAACTCTTTGCTGATGTTTGCTCCCTTTTATCTGCTTTGAGGTCTGTGAGACTCCTCCCTTAGGTAGTGGAAATGGAGGCGATATCCAGTGAGAATTGGTAATGCCAGTGTCATTTCACCTGCCCCTTTCTTCCTCTCCCAGGCTTCTCCTTCTCTTCTGTCTCAGGTTGAAGGAGGTCTCTTCTACTCAACAGACATCTAATTCTAAAGAGCTGAAGGGGCCAGGGGGAAGGTAGCAGGCCGGTAGCCAGGTCTTTTCTACAGGGAAGCGGAATGAGAGGACCTCAGAATTTCCTTCTCACATCATTGAGAAGAGTGGAAACAAATGACCAGGGAAGAGTCTCTCTGCAGGGATAAAAGCTGTGCTCAGACCAGTTGATGCCCCCTGTACATGGTCTTTCTCATTCTGGTAGGTGAGATTTTGGAAAAATGGTCACCCCCAAATCTGAAAAATTTAGACCAGCTTTGAAAAGTAAATTGTGCATTAGATACATATCCGGTAAAATTGGAATGAAGCAGTAAGTGGGAAAAAAACAAGTATGCTTTAATAATATAGGTTTCATAAGTGAATAGTAGGGAGGAAGGAAATTTTGATTTATTTAAGAGTCTTTTTGTCTTTTGCTGTTTTTTTTTCTCTACTTTAAAAAAAAATACCTTTCATTTAGAAAAATTTCAAACTATACAAAAGTAAAGAGAGTAAATTGTATAGTGAATTCCCATACACACACTTATTTATCCCTCTTCCCTTTTATTCTTAGGTGAAGTAGACATCGGGATGCCTGGGTGGCTCAGTCAGTTAAGTGTCTGCCTTCAGCTCAAGCCATGATCCCAGAGTCCTGGGATGGAGCCCTGCATCAGGCTTTCGGCTCAGTGGGGAGCCTGCTTCTCCCTCGCGCTCTCCCTGCTGGTGCTTGTGCTTGTGCTCTCTCTCTCAGTCTCTCTGACAAATCAAATAAATAAACAAACAAACAAATAGATAAATAAGATCTTTAGAAATAGATGTCATGTGTTTGGGTCAACTAGTATTTGACCCTGAAATACAGTCATCCAAGAAAAGCAGAGTATGAGCTTAAAATTAACTTTTTGATAGACAGTTTCAGAATTAGTGCTTTAATTTCTTTAAAGGGTGGTCAAAGATATTTCTTTGTGTGTTTTTTTTTGTTTGTTTGTTTTTGTTTTTGTTTTTTCTTTTAGGGCAAGAGTTTCCTTTTTCCTTGAGTATCATCATAGATTCATAGATTTTTAAAATACTTATGTTTTTAATTAATTACAGTGATTTCCCTCCCCAGATCCTCAAATAATAAAAATACCTCTTTTGTTCCTTGGGATTCCCTTCAAATTGGCTCCTATGTATACATACAGAAGAGAGAGCCTATCATAAAAGAATCCCAGTGAATTTTCACCAACTAACCATTTCCATATTATCAGCAACCAGATCAAGATAGAGAACATCCTGGAAGCACTCCTGTCCCATTAATTTCTTGACCCTGCTTTTCTGTACCAAGACAGTGCCCCAAGCTCCTTTTGTACATTTCCTACCCCAGTCTAAGTACCAGCCATCCCAAGAAACCTCGTTCTTTTAAATAGTTAATGGAATTCAGAAACTACAGTCTGCGTGTTAAGAGGGCTCATTCTTACAGGTTTTCACTGTTTCTCGGCTTTTTCAAGGGCAGGGTAGAAACTATAGATATTTAAAAATAAAACATCTGAGTTCAAACTGACTTTTTTTCAAGTTAACTTTATGGTGTTTTGATATTATTTGATTTTATATCTGTATCTCTTTTCACTTACACTGAAAATCTTGGTTCAAAATAAGATTACCAATTTACTTGCTTTATTCTTTAAGTACATAAAATAGTTTCAAATGAATAAGCTCAGCATGACTACTACTTATTATGACTTTAATTTTATGCAGAAAAAAAGCTCTAGAGTTTTATTTATCTTTTATTATCATTGGTTTTGGTCTTTCGAAATTTATGTGTGAGGTTAGAAAATGTTTCCTACAACTCCGTTTTTAGTAGCAATGTTGATATGTTTCTTGGCAGTGAAATTCAGTCTATTCAACATTTAGTTCACCGGATATTTTGAGTTATTTGCCACTCAATACATCGTAAGCAGGAGACGGTCCAGAAGCGACAGTGGGATTATTGTCCTCTTTGGATGGGGGATGGGTTTGTGCTGCATTAGATATATTTATTAGTGTCTACCCTTCCTCAACAGTGTGGGTCCAGAGATAGAAGAAAAACATTCTAAATGAAGTAAAGAGCCTGAAAGTGCCCCATTCTTGTCTTCTTGCTTCTTTTTTTTTGATAAATGGATATTTGACCGATCTGTATTTTGGAATGCCCTTTTCCCCCCTAGGTTGGTCAAGTGATCAAGTGCTTTGATTTTGAACATATTTTCTAATATTTGATCATGGGATCAATGCAAGTGCTTATAGAGAATATGGGGATAGGTAGTCTCCTGCCTCCCTGCCTTCCATCCTTCTTCCTGCCAGACATCTATCCTTCCTTTCTTTCTCCTCCACCCGGGTGATTCCTGGACCCAGAGCTGAGGGCTGAGCACGGGAGGGAGAAGGAGAGCTATATCACTCCCTGTTTTGTCTTTTAAACTTTTCACTTTTCTCCTCAAAATGTCTTATTCCCAAACTGCCACCATAAGGTTAGACTCCAGTATTTGAGTTCTTTCAAATAAACTTTTACATACAGAAGGATAATTAAGACTGTAATTAATCCAACTTTGAGGTGGATTTAAAATTTTTCTTTAGTGACTTTTCACATCAGATGAATAATACTAGGAAGTACTGTGTGTGGTAAACCAATGAGACACTTCTTTCTTCTATTTATTTTAAATTTATTTTAATCCCAGTATAGTTAACGTAGAGTGTTCTATTAATTTCAGGTGTAGCAATGAGACACTTCTACTTTGAAAAGTTTGGCTTTCAGAGAACAAGGATGTATCAGGAGTAACAATTCTAAACTTTGCAGCAGTTAAGAAGTGATTTCAAAGGTGATGGACTAACACACAGGCTCCCCGAAACTTCACTGTGTATGACTGGTGGTAGACGTTTTAAAATAAATTTTTATTGATTATTACTTTTTCATTATGTTCAGTTAGCTAACATAGAGTACATCCTTAGTGTTTGACGTAGTGTTCAACGACCCATTAATCGTGTATAACACTCAGTGCTCCTGGGTATTAAGGATGGTGGTAGACTTTTAAGGTTTGAGGTTTCAGAAACAATGACAACTGAAATATATGTGTATTTTATCCTGTGCCTTGTGTCATTCCTGCTGGGTCTGCAGTGTTCACTCATTTGTGGAGGCATTTGTTCATTCATTCAGTCATCCTTCTAGCAACGTCTCTTGAGCATCTGTCCCCTCAGAATATACCAGTCATATTTTGGGCCCAAGGATTATAATAAGGAGAGCAGGAATCATAACTGGTAAAGTGTCTGGGAACAGATAATATGCTGATAAACAAATGAACCCAACTATTGGGTGGGAGAAGTGTTGTGAAGGAAATGAAAAAAATATTGTGCTAGAAAGTGACAGAGATGGTATCTATTTTGAGGTGACATGAGCTGAGAACTGAAGGCTAGTGTGCTGACTACATTTACATGTTCAGAGTACTGAATTTGAGAGCACTGGACAGTTTAATTTAAACAATACCTACAAATTTGGCATGTGAATTTATTTTCAAATGTCTTTTTTTTTTTTTTTTTTAGTTGGGACTTTAAGGTTAAAATCTCTTGTGTTGTCAGCTTCTAAAAACTGGAGGAAGTCCTTGGGGAAGAGTAAATGGGAACTTGGCTGTGGTATATTTGTAACTCCTCTGCAAATCTTGAATTATTCCAAAATAAAACACTTAAAAGAAAGAACTGGTGAAGAAATACCAAAGTTTATAGTAAATCAAGTACAGTGTTTCTTCAATTTGCAGAGATGACGTTGCCAGATTTCCACAGGAAGGGACTGTGGGGAGGCTGGTGCATGTTGAGAATTTATTACTTAAATGCTCTTATACCTGGCCCATCACTCATTTTTGGACTTGCCCGATTTTCTCCTTTTTTAAGTCTTCATTTTAGCTTATTAGATGTCAGAAATATAACAAAACTTACAAATAAAGTTAACTGATGTTTTTCCTTCTTAAAAATAATTTATGCATTTCTTGAAATACTCTTGGACTACTTAGGATGTTATCTTTCAGGTGAAAGGGAGCGAACCTTTTTCACACGGAGCTTTTCAACGTACTGGCCTCTTAGATAAAAGTTTGCCCCGGGGCGCCTGGGTGGCTCAGTGGGTTAAGCCGCTGCCTTCGGCTCAGGTCATGATCTCGGGGTCCTGGGATCGAGTCCCGCATCGGGCTCTCTCTGCTCAGCAGGGAGCCTGCTTCCTCCCCTCTCTCTCTGCCTCTCTGCCCACTTGTGATTTCTCTCTGTCAAATAAATAAATAAAATCTTTAAAAAAAAAAAAAAAAAGTTTGCCCCTGTCAAAGCAATCCTCTCTGCCCTTTATCTTATTAGTATTTTTTAATTCATGTATTTCTAAACATAAAGCATCTTTTTTTACACATTAGGGTGATAGAGAAATCTGAAGTCGACAAGAAGGCATTAAATTCAGAATCTCCTTTGTGAATGCTTTGCCAACTGTTGTGTGGATTAACAGACCTGCCGTGGGAAGCTGTTTGGGAGTCTGTAGTCTTTAAAAGTACTTTGCAATATCTGGTCCTGAGAATGCTTCCTAATCTTCCATCACCTAGTTCAAACATTAACAAGTTATAGCCCACGGGCAAAACTGGCTTGCAAACCCGGCTTTAGAAATTAAGTTTTAGCGGGACATAGCCATGCTTATTCACGTGCGTAGTTTCTGTGGCTGCTTTTTCCACTACAATAGCAGTGTTCAGTAGCTGCAGGGAGACGGTATGGCTTGTAAAGTCTAAAATATATATTTTGTCTGGCCTTTGATGTAAAAAGTTTGCTCACCTTCGATGGAATCAGACGGTGACTGGGTGATCTCTTCCCATTTCTGAATCTAGGAACCCAAAAATGTAGTCGCAAGCATTAGTGTACAATAAAATCCTGTCGGTTCATGACAGAGCTCTGCTTTATCTTATTCTTTATTTATAAATGGAGATACTGTGTGAGTGGGTAGTAAAAATAGTTTTTCGTAAGCTTGCCGAAGTTTTCAGTAATGATTTTAGTAGTATGAAGGCCATTTATATGCATGTGAAATGCTAAACATTTCAGCTATCACTTGAAATTCTTATAATTTTTTTTCATTTCTGAGGGAATATGTTAACAATTCTTTATTTTTGAGGCTTTAGATCTATTACTTGGGAGTGACTCTGTGTCATACTGTATTATTATTCCCTAGTGCTAGTGTTAGGTCAGTAAAGAACAAGGTTGGATGGGCAGTCCTTCACACCTACTGCCCAGAGTCAGGCTTGTTGAAACATAGGGCCTGGCCTCACAGGTTTTGACCCGCTAGTATGGACAAGCTCAAGAATTTGCATTTGAAACAAGTTCCCAGGTGGCATGTTGGTCCTGGGACCACCTTCCAAAACCTCTCTAGCAGATGGCTAGTGTTGGCATTTTCCAGGCTTTGGATTTGGGGAAGAGTAGCTTTTTTTCATCTCAGCTCAGTATCAAATGATATATTAAAACTTCCTTTGAATTCCTTAAACTTCCACTCATCATCTTTGTGACAAGACTCATCAATGAACCACATACCATTTTACTACTTTTATCTGTTTTCTAGTCCCAAACTTCTGTTGCTATTGCTGCCCGTCCTCACTACTCTTGGGCTTTGCTTTAGAAGGGAACAGGGTGGTGTGCCTGTGTGGCTCAGTTGGTTAAGTGTCAGACCCTTAATTTTGGCTCAGGTCATGATCTCAGGGTCATGAGATCAAGCCCCATGTCTGGCTCCATGCTTAGCGTACAGTCTACTTGAGATTCTTTCTCTTTCCCTCTGTGCCTTGCCCACCTCCATATTCTTTCTCTCTCTTGCTGTCAAATAAATAAATAAATCCAAAAAAAAAAAAAAAAAGTCCCTTTACTGTTGTTTTCAGTGGAGTTTGGGGGTAAAATAGATCCTGTATACAGTCTTTGAGCTTTATCCCAATATGTGTGTGAATTTTTTTTTTTTTTTTTTTTTTAGGATTTATTTATTTGAGAGAGAGCAAGCATGGGGGAGGGGCAGAGAGAGAGAAAGAGAGAATCTTAGTAGACTCCTTGCTGAGCTCAGACCCACCCCGCCAGCGTAGGGGGTGGGGGGCTCCATCTTCTGATCCTGAGATCACCACCTGAGCTGAAACCAAGAGGTGGATGCTTTAAATATACCACCCACGGTGTGTATTTTAAAGTACCTCTTTCTTTCTTGATTCCTGTAAAATCCCATGACGTCAGTTGGGCACTGAAGTATCTTCCCTGCATAAAGGAAACAAAGGTCCTGAAGCACAACATCTTGTGATCTGCTGGAAAAGGAAGGCTCAAGCACAGACTTTGTGCCATCCATTTGTTGTTGTTGTTTTTAACTATAACGTACCGTGCATTAGAGACTATCCAGACCTCAAATGTAGTTTATCAAGCCATTACTATTACTTCACTTTATATCAGTCTCAATTATTTTTGGTACTAAAATAATCTTAAGTGTGTTATTTGATCATTCTCTTATATTTGAATGTAGGCTTGTTTTTAATAAGGATATGCCCCCAGCTCCATTTAAAGACATAAAGTGGTACGTCAGTTTGTATTTTGTGGACTTTTGTTAAATTATGCAGTTGCCCCCCAAATGCTCTTGATCCTTTGATGGAAAATTAGCAAACCTTTTTCATAGGGGCTTTTGATAAAACAGTGTCATGGGTCAAATCAGTCTCAAAATTGGTAGTCTTGAGAGTTAGAGGTCCTGAACCTGTTCATGGAGGAAATTCATGCTCTCCCGGAAACAATCATTTGGATAAGGGGCCCACAAGTGGAGGTGTAATAACTAACCATTTTGCAGTAAATACCAAATTATGGCATTTACTTCTTACAACTTCATGAAATTGATGTTTATATTCCTGTTTTATCAATAAGGAAACTGAGGCACAGAGAAATTAAGTAAATTCCCCAAGGTTTCATAGCGAGGAAATGGCAAAGTTGGGATAGGTTTCAGACCTAGGCAATCCATGTTTTGTTTTGTTTTTTTCTTTTCAGTGTAAAAATAAAAGGAAAAGACAGCATAGGATCTAGGCAGTGGGGTACTGGCAAAGGCTTAAAAATAAGCCCTCGGAAAAAAAGGGGGCGCTGCTGATTCGCCTGGCTTACATACTCTCACCATGGCCAATTTCACGTTCCCAAAGGAGGTCTCTGAAGGCTGGGCTGGCAAGAGATGCGCCCAGTGCCCCCTGGAGACTGAAGTGGCTCCAGCTCACCACAAGGTGGGGGTGAAGATTATCACACCCCAGTTAAATGAGTACCTGAGGCTGAAGAGCCTGGGCCCCACCCTAAATCCTCCGTTATTGTCAGCTCTGCCTTCTCTCCCGTGGCAATGAATGAGAAATAATTGAAACCAGCTTTCATACTGAATGCCCAATGCAAACAGAAGTATGAGCTCTCTGATACGTGGGTAAAGGCCTACCTAAACCTTGCTATCCTGGAGGGGTGGCAGTTTTAAAAAATTCTGTGTAAGGCTCCTAATCAGGAAATATTTGTGACTGGGTAGATAATGGCTAGTAAATTAGGTGGGTGGCAGGTGCGGTAACTCTTGGCAGTCAGGCTAATTCATTTGTGTTTTGAAAGAATTACACTCCTGCCTCTATATCCTGCTCCTCATGTATGACCTGGCACCAGGGAGAACAGAACAGATAATGCCCCGGGCCTCAAGAGTACCATTAGCAGCCGGGTGGGTCTTTTTTTAGGACTAACATGAGGTTTTCTCTTGGGAATGTTGAACTTTGTACAGTCTTCCTAACTACTGAACAGATAAGAAACTCCAGTCTGCAACTCATTTGGATTATTTTGGCCTATCAAATATAATAAAATCAAAGAGCTGGCCTGAGGGTGATGTCTCAGGCAGGCTGGTGTCACAATCAACTGTATTTAATGTCTGTAATAGAGGGCTTACGTCTTCACTGAAACAAGAAGCCCAGGAAACAATCTGACTGGTTATTATAGCCCCTGACATCAGACTACAGTGATGAAAGGGACATAGCCCCGCCTCACAAAGATCACACGGAACCAGGACAGATAAACACAGGGTGGTGCATATTCAATAAAATATGTATGCATAACTATAGAAGTAATACAGATCGATGCGGCAATTCTAATAGATTAAGAAAGATTTTACAAACAAAATGAAACCTGAGCATAAAATAGTACAAAACTAATGTCTGCATGTTATAAAAGTCATAGGTGATAATATAGGGCCTTTTTTATTGTTATAAAATATACATAAAATTTGCCATTTTAACAGTTTTAAAATTCTCATTTCAGAGGCATTATATACCTTCACATTATTCTATAACCATCCCCACTGCTGTGGTCGGAACGTCGAGGTCCCCCCAAAATTCATATGTTGAAATCCTAATTCCCTAATTCCCTAATGAGGAAGTGGGGAGGTAATTAGGTCCTGAGGGTACAGCCCAGGCGAATGGAATGAAAAGGGATTCTGTAGAGATCCCTTGCCCCCTTCTGCTAGGGGAGGACGCAATAAGAAGATGGCCAACTGTGAACCAAGAGGTGGTTTTTTGCCAGATTCCAAATCCACTGGTGCCATGATACCAGACTTCCCAGCCTCTAGAACGGTGGGAAATAGATGCTTGTTTATGAGCTGCTTAGTCTACGGTATTTTGTTGCAGCCGTCCCAGTAGACTCAGACAACCACTTTTTTCTGTTTTTATTTGAAGTGCAGTTGACATACGATGTTACATTAGTTTCAGGTGTGCAGCACAGGGATTGGACAACTCTGTGTGAGGCTGGGCTTGCCACAAGTGTAGCCGCCATCTGTCACCCTCCAGTGCTATTGCAATACCATTGACGGTTTTCCCTAGGCTGTGTCTTCCATCCCTATGACTTAGTCATTCCGTAACTGGAAGCCTGTAGCTCCCACTCCTCTTCAGCCGTTTTGCCCATTCCCCCACCCCAGACAACAACTTTTCTTGAGAACTTTTTCATCTTTTAAACAGAAATTCTGTACTTATTAAACACAAGCTCCATGTTCCTCACTCACAGACCCTGCCAACCACCCATCTACTTTCTGCCTCTGTGAGTTTGATCACTCTAGGTACTGCATATAAGTAGACTCCTACAATATTTGTCCTTATTTTACATAGCCAGAGGTCTTCAAAGTTCATGCACATCGTAACATGTATCAGAATTTCCATCCTTTTTAAGGCTGAATGATACTCCTTTGTACGAATATACCACATTTTGTTTATTCATTCATCTGCTGATGTACACTTGAATTGCTTCCATATCTTAGCTATTATGAAGAACGCAGCTATGAATATGGATATACAAATATCTGTTCAAGTCCCTGCTTTCAATTCTTTTGGGTATATACCCAGAACTGGAATTGCTGAATCATGTAGTAATTTTATTTTTAACTTCTAAAGAACCTCCATACCATTTTCTTTTTTTAAAATAGATTTCTCTTTAATTTATTTTATCTTATTCTTTTTTATTTTATGTATTTACGAGAAAGAGAATGAGTATGGGTAGAGGGAGCAGGAGTGGATGGGGCAGAGGAAGAGGGAGAAGCAGACTCCCCACTGAGCAGGGACCCCCTGAGGTGGGGCTCGACCCCAGGACCCTGGGTTCATGACTTGAGCTGAAGGCAGAGGCTTAATTGCCTGAGCCACCCACATGCCCCCACCATTACCATTTTCAATAGCAGTTACGCCATTTTACATTTCACATTCCCAGTGACAGTGCATCAGAGTGCATTTTCAACCTAAGCCAACTTATCTGCTTTAGCCAACTCTTCAGTATACCTCAGCTTAGTACAGAAACGCTTATTTTGACAGGAAATTCTTCTAGAGAACAGGACATTTGCTGCTACTCGTCACTTGGTGCCTCGGTAACAGTTTATATGCAGTCAACATGGATTAATGCATTATTATTTTAGGTCACAAAGCAGAAGCCAAATCTTCAGTGTTTCCTGTTGTTGCCAAAAGGTCTGCACTCTTCTGACAATCCGTACTTATTAGCAGTCACGGGAACTGAAGTTCCCAATATTATTTTTCCTGTTAAAATAGGAATTATGACACTACCAAGCTTCATTTGAAAACATGTTAGTGAGAGTCAGAAATCAAATGCTGAATGAAAAAGTGGCTGACAAATCTTAGAAAATTAGCTCTGGTAAAATTAATCAAAGTGACACTTGAAACGGCCTTGTCAAAAGTGTTCGTGGCACACACTTCCATCAGAATCAAATGTCCTGTGATCTCATTCTATTAAATATATGATCCAGCTTTTGTGCCCGTGGATTGTTTTTTTAATCTATACTGGTAACAACAGTCCTCTTAGAAATATGAACTCCCAAGGATGTACGTTCTTAGCCACTTGATAATCTGACAAAAGCTGGTGAATATCTCCCTAGGAAAATAAGATGCGTGTATACCCAGCGCTTTCAACATCATTTCTGGTTTTTTATTTTTTATTTGTTTTTTTAAAGATTTTATTTCTTTATTTGAGAGAAAGAGACAGAGACAAAGAAAGAGAAAGCACAAGCAGGGGGAGAGGCAGATAGAGGGAGAGGGAGAAGCAGGCTCCCCACTGAGCAGGGAGCCCGAGGCGGGGCTCCATCCCAGGACTCTGGGGTCATGACCTGAGCTGAAGGCAGATGCTTAACCATCTGAGCCACCCATTTCTAGGTTATGAATGTGCTAAATCCACCCATGAATCCCAGGTAAAAATCCTCTATAAATTTGTATTGCTTGCCATCAGTACCATCCTGTAAGGAGAAAAAAAAAAAAAAACCTAGACTTGTCATTTGGTTAATTTATTAATTAATTAGTAAACTAAGGGTAAATAGCAATGTAAGAATTTGTGGCATGGTCTTTGAGGTCAAATAGATTTGGAAACCAAACCGAGGATCCTATTTAATAAATTTCCTAAACCCTACGTTGGTCATCTGTACACTATGAATAACAGAAGAGTTCCTGGCTGGGAAGTGTGACATCTGGCCTGACACATGCTAAGAGGCTGCTGTTTTTATTGGTATTTTTCTCCTGACTCAATAGAGAAAGCTAGGAAGGAGGTGATAATCTGTTCTCTAGGTCCCTACCTCAAAATAATATGTTTGATATGTCATTTTTTTTACTCGCTAATTGTTTGAAAGGCCATTTATGTTTTATTAATTATAAAATTCATAGATGTCCAGAGAAGAATTACTCGAGGGAATAGTATGAGGTGTTTGGTTGTTCAGGATAAGGACCAATTCCCTAATCTCTTTATGATTACAGGGTTTTGAAGACTCAGTTCTGAGAATAGTCCAGTGCATAATGTCCAAACCCCAATAAAACCTAAAATAAGAGGAAAGAGCTGGGCCATATTCCTGAATAAAAGTTTCCTACCAATTACAAGATTAAAACTAGATTAGTAAGAATATATAATTATTAAATCTAGGGCATATGTCCCTGTTACAAAATACATCAGCTCAGAAAAAAAAAATCAGCTCAAATCACAGATTTCAAATAAGGTCATTGCCACATTATAATTTAATAGATTAGTGTGATATTCAAAGATGGCTGACTTCAGCTGACTTTCAGGAAAACTTTAATATGAAAAGTTACCAATAAATAAGTAGAACAATTCTTAAATCATTAGAGGAAGTTTAAGCTGGTTCACAAACCATTGTGGCACTGATTCTGGCACTTTCCCCAAGAATTTGTTTAGGTTTAGTGTAGCAGTCTGTTTATTTTGAGTTGTGTACTCCTTCCTTTGCTAGTGCTGTGTGCTGAAAGGGATGTGCCGTTGCTGGTACCTCATGGCTCTCTGGGATGCTGTCCTCTTACTCCATATGATGTAGAAGTGAGATCCATGAAGAACAGATGTTCCCTTCATGAGGCTATTAGAACCATGCCCTGGCATTCTCTGGTGCTTTTCCTAGGAACGGAAATTTGATGGACCATGGTCTTTGGTGGGCCATGGGTCTTTGAACCTGGACACAGGAACTCACAATGGGAAAGGCTCAGGAAAGGGTGTCTATCTTGCCAGAATATGAAGCACCACTACCCCACTCCACCCCCCCCACCCCCACCCCGCCAGGCCTCTCTACTCCCTGAACTGAGGCCTTTGCTGATTCAGCCCTGGGGCAGATCCCCAGCTTTCCCCACATCTTGGTCCATGGAGGCAGCTTTTATGGAGCCTTCCCCCACCCTGTTTATTTTCTTTGACCTTGATTGTGCCCAAGGATCAGTTGGACAGCTGCAGGGGGATTTTTTGTTCTTGTTATCTGGAAGATCCCTCCCTGAGAGTGCTTTGTCAGATGCTTATGACATACTGGTTCCAGTCATTGTGATAGCCACAGGGCTCTCTTTAAGCAGATTTCCAGTAAATAACATATTTGTAATCATGAAGTTTCGAGATAGTTGGAAGAACCTGTATCAGAGTTTCTCAAGGGCTAGAATTCTCAAGTTATAATTTTGAGAGTTTATAATTTTCTTAAATATTTGTGGATGAATATTAAATGGCATACTTTTTTTTTTTAAGATTTTTATTTATTTATTTGACAGAGATCACAAGTAGGCAGAGAGGCAGGCAGAGAGAGAGAGGAAAGCAGGTTCCCCGCTGAGCAGAGAACCAGATGCGGGGCTCCATCCCAGGACCCTGGGATCACAACCCGAGCCGAAAGCAGAGGCTTTAACCCACTGAGCCACCCAGGTGCCCCTTAAGTGGTATACTTTTTAAATCAGGATGATTATAGAATATTTAGCTTTTGAATAGTTATCACTTTTAGTTACTTATAGATTGCAACAATTATCTAATAACTTAGTGTCTTCTAGTCCTTGGTTATATATTTTTTATGACCTTCATTCTGTACACTTTTTCCACATATTTAGAAATGAACATATAAATAAATAAATAATGTAAAATAAGTCAATAAAGCCAAGACATTTATTTATATTTTCCCTATATTTGGCTCTTCTAATTTCATGAATTATAAACTTAGTGCATTTGTTTTTATTCTTTTGTGTTTAGTAATGCAAATGATTAAGACCATTTTCCTCATGGCTTTAGCTATGTTCTACATTTCTAAATATTTTTATTATATTATTTTGTGTATTCTTTGCTCACTTTTTTTTTTTAAAGATTTTATTTATTTATTTGACAGACAGAGATCACAAATAGGCAGAGAGGCAGGCAGCGGGGAGGGGGAAGCAGGCTCCCTGCTGAGCAGAGAGCCTGATGCGGGGCTTGATCCCAGGACCCTGAGATCATGACCTGAGACCAAGGCAGAGGCTTAACCCACTGAGCCACCGGAGCCCCAGATATTTCCTTTTATTGTTAAAGATTAATTTTCCAAGTCAAAGCCTTCCTTGTGTTAAGGAATATTTTTGAACATTATTTCTTTTCTTTTTCAATGGTTGTGTTCAGGGCTATTCATGTCTGTAGATTCGGGTTCCATTATCTGTTAACTTGTCCTGCCCTTTTTCCCATTTGCAAGGTGATTTCTTCAACTTGATCTTTTTAACCTATCTGTTGACTAGATTTTTCTGGGGAATCGTTTGATGCTTCATTAATGCCACTTTAATTACTTTAAATTTGTGGTGTCGTCGTTTGTTTCCTTAATTTCTTACCTTTGCCAGTTACCATTGCATTTCATCCTGTCTTATTTCTTATTCAGAGGCTTTTTTTTTTTTTTTTGAATTTGTGAAAGTATGAAAGCTACCCTCTCTATTGCTAGGATTAACATTCCAGATTAGCCCTCTATTTATCTCTTGCACGGAATAATTAGCTCTTCTACTGGGGGAATAATTTTTCAAATTGTTTCATACACACACACACCTTTTTTTTTTTTTAACTTTGCTTTTCTTTATGTGAAATCTGCTCCTTCTCAAGAGTATCTGGGCCAGTAATCCTTGGCTCCCTTCATGTTTACTTGATTAGCATTCAGACCCTCTGAAAACTCCCCCTAGAGGGCTAAGTGAGGTAGAACATAGGTCTGTCTTACTCATTTCCTTAGTAAAGGATCTTAGGAGGGTGGAGAGTGACCAGTCTTCAGCAGTCACAATCAGAGAACTTGTCTGTTTGTGTGTTTTTTTCCTCCTTAGTTTGGTAAATGATGGCTTGGTGGGAGTGGGGGTGGGAGGGCTGTATTTTGGACGTCATTCGGGACATGTCCACCATGCTGTTTGGAAGCCAAGACTAAGGAAAGCAGAAAAAGACCAGGCAGGCCAGTGCTTGTGTGTCGGGATTGCTGTTCCTCCATGGCCTCAGAAAGCTATTAATCAGTGGTGAGGCCTGTTCCTGTGCTTCTTGCTCCTTGCCTCTCTAATCTAGGGGAAACTGGTGGAGTTTGCCAGATCTTCTTACCACGCCACTTGACTGCCTTAAGAAGGGAGTTGTATATTGGGTTTCATACATACTGGTTTGATTGTGAGTCCAGTGATTCCTTACATTTTATGTCATGTAGTGGCCACTATTCTTTAGTGAAAAGTACTAAGGATCTTTTTCTTTTTTAAAAAAAATCCCTAACCTGGCGATTCACAGACCTGTACCCCTGGGGATAAAAATACATTATATGTTTATTAAAAAAAATAATAATAAAAAAATATTTTTTAAAAAATCCCTTAGCTCCTTCTTTTTAGTCATTTGCTGGGAAAATGTTTATCAAATCTTACACCACCATCTTTTTTAGAAGATATGCCTTATTTTTATGAAAGCAGTCCTTGATTTTCTTTTTATTTTTGGGGGTTAATGACTATAGAAAATAAAAAGATTCCCTACCCTCTCTCTTTAAGGAAAAAAAAACTTGAATATATAATGACATCATAATGACAATAATATGTAATGAGAATAGGCATTCATTGCTCTGGTGATGATCTTGATAGAAAGCGAATTTATTCTACCCAGTCTATAGTGACATTGCATTGATAAGATCAGTTGATAATAGGAACGCTCTCCCCTGTGACTCCTGCTTGGGATCATCTAATATCTGTAAATAGACAAATATTGAAAAAGAAAATCAACAAACCAAACACTAAATTAAAACAGGATCTAATGTCAAAACTAGACCTAATTTTATGAAGGCACTTCCCCAAGTTGAGGAAAATCTTGATTGAGCAAGGTCTTGATTATTACAAACCTCAGCTGCTCTTGCAGAAAAGGAGACTATTCGAGAAAGGGCAGAAGAATTCCTTCTTACAATCTGTCCTCATGCTTGGAGACCTTAGTTGGCTTTACCCAGAAAAAAGTGGTATCATTTCCTCCCAGTTGTGTTAGAATACGAAGTGTAATTCTCTGAAACTCCCAATTAAGTCACCAAGATTGGGAAAAGGACTGGGAAGATATAATTTTGATTTGGGGTAGGGTGAGGAAGGTCTGACATTGCAAGGGAGACTAGAAGGATACCATTTTACTCTTGACTCTCTCAGTTGCAGACTGTGGGTTCTGACAGGACTTAGAGCAATTTGAAGGGAAACAACGTTACAAGCAGAATTTTATCTTTCACATTAATGTCAAATATAAAACTCAATTAAAACCATGTTAGAATCCATATTATAAGGAAAAGCCATCAAGCATCAAAGGAAACAGAGAAGAATCATAAAATAGAAAGTATAACATGATATGGCAGAGATAAATCCAACTATTATTTATAACATTAAATGGAAATGGGAAAAAGTCTCTAATATTGGGATCATTAAAAAGGAATAGATAATACAAAATGATACAGAAAGTTTCAATGTAAAAGAATGTACAAATTGCATTAATCACTTGCAAACAGAAGGAGAACAGATGATGTCAAATAAAGCAAAAATATTGAAGTGAACAAAGAGGGTCATTTTTATAATAATCAAAAGCAAACAGAGTTATTAGGAACTCTTCTGTGATAAATCTTATCGTTTCACAATACATAGAATACAACCTAAATGTCCCAGTCGAAGCATGGTCAAATGGATCATGGTATAGCTGTGTAATGGTCTTATATGTAGTGATTCAGAGCCATGATACTGATGGTCCTTTGTTCACAAAGAAGGCTGTTACCAGTATATTGTTGGTTGAAGAGTGTCTTACAGATAGAGTGGACATTCCTTTCCCACTTTGGTTAAAGTAGAATCAAATGTTAACTGGGATTATTTTTAGGTGATGAAACTAGAGTCAGTTTCAATATTATCATATGAGCTTTTCATCTTTTCCTATGGTGAATATAGTAGATTATTGACCCTAAATATTTGTTCCTTTATATTGGATGCATTTTACTTTCATGCATCATCAAACTCAGTTTGGCCTGCTTTGGCCAATGAGATGTGAGTGAAAGTGACATGTGTCACCTACAAGCAAACACTTTAAGAACTATCTCATGGTGCCACCATGGCTGTTTTCCCTTGTCACATGGGAGTTACTCTTAAAACCTGGAATGAAGAGGATATAGAATGGGGGTGCAGCTGACCTCTAAAGGACATGTAAATGAGACATGTAAATAAAGCTTTCTTGAAAGCCCTTGAGATTTGAGGGTTATATATTACCGTGTCACAACTTAGCCCAGCCTACGTAGTTGGGTTCCAGGTGTTTCATCTCAGTTCAATTTCAGATGAACACATGCAATTTATGGTGCCTGTGAATAGCAGCTTCTAGAAGTCTTCCCTGCCACGTCAGGCTTTAGTGAGGTCTCTGGGTCATGAATCTGAATTTTATGTCACTCAGTGTAAATGCAACTGTTAGAGTACTTTTTAAAGCGATTGTAGTGATCCCACTGATATGAATGGGGAAGGAGACCAGAAAATTAGATGTTCAGCTCTTGTATTGCTGTTACTTTCAGCAACAATGTTTTTCTCATTAAGTTTAGGAATTATGTTGGTATAGACTTTAAAATCTATGGTCTTTCAAAAAATAAAATCAAATCCTTGGCTTAGGATTTTGTTTGGGTGATTTATGAACATGTGCTTTGATAGAGATGAAATAATTATTTTTTGTTATTGTGGTTTTTTAAAGATTTTATTTATTAATTTGAGAGGCAGAGATCACAAATAGGCAGAGAGGCAGGTGGGGGGGGGAGCAGGCTCCCTGCTGAGCAGAGAGCCCTATGTGGGGCTTGATCCCAGGACCCTGGGATCATGACCTGAGCTGAAGACAAAGGCTTTAACCCATTGAGCTGCCCAGGCATCCCGAAATACTTATTTTTAATGTCACACTAATTCTTATACTCTAAAAGTAAAGAGTAGGTATAACTTACTCACTTGGTCAAACACTTGATTGATAATCGGTTTGGGGTAATAGACACAACAATAATGCCAAAAATGATTCTTGGAATGAATTAAGTCCTTTTAATTGCCTTTTCTTCGTTCTTAATATTATTCAAGATTTTCATAATTGTCATTCAACCAAAATGTTGCCCTGTCATCATAGACAGGCGACCTGAAAATGTCCTTTTAAATTAAAACAAGAACCAAGGTGTTAGCATTGGTGTTAATGGAGAAAGTGCAGTTGGGAGTTGGCTGTGGTTCAGAAAAAAAAGTTCAAAAGAGGAAATGTTGGCTCTTGATGTTGCGTGGATTGAATTTACTTCCAAATGGATAACAGTCTAATAGGTTTGATTGTTTCAGCCTCATCCCTTGGGGGCACTTGAACACGTCGTAGAACCTCCATGCTCTTAGCTCAAGTGTCCGCATCTTGTACAATGTCTTGGACCAGAAAATACTTCAAATCAAGGACCTGAGCAGTGTTCTTGCTTTCTGTTTGCTGGTACCAGAGCTTGGCTTGAGAAATCTTACTCACACTCATTAGACTCCCTTCACATGATATTAGACTCCCTTCACATAATATTAGACTCCCTTCACATAATAAAGGAATTAGATGATCATCTGTCAAATGTCGGCTTCTTACTGTCTTCTGGCAACACTCAGTGGAACCTGATTTCCAGCCGATGCAATAGCACCGCAGCTCTTTATCTTTCTATTAATGCAAAGACCAGTTTTGTTTCAAGAGAAAACTTTCTAGTTTTGGAGTTAAGTGGTGGTTGCCAATGAAGTTGAAATCTTAAGAAAGGATTACAAGTTTTATTCACTAGACAGTCCAGTTTTCCCAATTTATAATTTAATATAATAATACACTATTATATCAATGTTATTCATTAATTATTGACATATATTTATGTGATATATTACAATCAAATAATATAGTAATATAGTAATGTTATATGATATATTAATATATTGATAATATATTTTATTTATATTAATATTATTTATATTAATATATTGATAATGAGTTAATACTATAATTTTATGATATAATAATTTATTGGACTATTCTTTTGAATATTCTCTGTAGCCAGGTGACCATTAAAATCCTGATTAACACATTCAGGGTTAATTAATTGATAACCATGAACATAATGTTGCAGATTTAGAAAATGCAACTATTTCAGACCTGTATCAAATTTACTTGCACTTGCAGAGTTTACATGATCTATACATAAATCATACAACATATTTATCTTGGGAATATAACCTATTAAACATTTGTCCACAGCCTAAATTACTTTGAGCTCTGTTTTAGGTGTAGGGTTAGGTTGTGTACCTGAGACCTTTCTTGTTTCTTGATACTTTGAGCTCTGGAACTGTATTTCCACGTGTTTGTCACCATTCGAATGCCTCAGTTATACCTGAAACTCAACGGGTCAAACTGTACTTGGGACTTTCTGTCAATCCTGGATTTCTTTTGGCCAGCCCTCGCTCGGAATACCAGAAACCCAGGAGGCCTCCTCAACTCTGCCTTCTCCTCGACTCCCCCATCCACCCTCCCTCCCCCGCTCCTTCATACTCAGTTACAGCTGCCTGGACTGGATGCCCAGTTTCCCATCACCTCTCTAACCATCATCTCTTGCTTCCTGATGGGGCTTCCCACACCTTCTTTATTGCCCCAGTTTGGTTCTCCTCATGTCTGTCAAGGTATATCCTTTTAAACACAGAAATCTGGTTAGACCACACCACTTTATGGCCTCTTATGCTCACGATAAAAATTGAAATGCTGAATATGGCCAACAAGTCCCCACGGGGACTAGCGTCTGCCTCTCTCTGACCCATCATGCCGCTCTAATCATGACGGCCAGCCCTAATTACTCGATCACATCAGGCTGGACATACAAGCCCCTGATTAACTCCTGTTCATCCTTCAGACCTCAGCTCAGACCCACTTGGTCAGGAATACCTCTGACTTCCAGATCCAGTGAGTTTCTCTCACCATGTGTCTTCCTCCATCTCTACTCTTTTCTGATTTTTTGATTGACTCTCTCTTCCTCTGGACTGAAGTTCAGGTCTCACTTTTCTTTAGCCTTAGGATTGCTTTCGGATCATTGCCGGGAACTTTCTCTTCCAAACTGTGCTATAGTACTTACCCAAGTGTCCTGTACTTCCTTCAAGGAATATTATCATTAAGATGGGGGCTAGAATTTAGTCTTGCTGTCTTCTTGGAAAAGCAGACTGCTTTAGTAGTCAGTCTGTGGGTCACAGATTGTCATGCTTACCTTTAAAAAAACCCCTTTGTTAGTGATCTGTGTTGCCAGTTGAGCAATGCTTCTCTCAGACACAAGTTTTTGGTCCCAGCACTTATAGTTCAGGCTTTCCTTACGTGTATCCAAGTGAAAAATGACGTGGCTCTTGGCTGTGGCTGAATGAAGCAATTCTAAGCGTTACCCCAGTTTCAGAACGTGCCCATCCGTCAGTAGATTCTTTTGTTTTTGTTTTCTTTTGTTTTTTAAAGATTTTATTTATTTATTTGACAGAGAGAGAGATCACAAGTAGGCACAGAGGCAGGCAGAGAGAGAGGGGGAAGCAGGCTCCCTGCTGAGCAGAGAGCCCAGTGCAGGGCTCCATCCCAGGACTCTGAGATCATGACCAGAGCCAAAGGCAGAGGTTTAGGGAATTGAACTTCCAGGGGAGGAAACTGATCCACTTTGGCATGAGGGTCCAGAACATAACTTTGTAATCTATTTTAAAACAGAGAGAATGTGAGGGAAGAATCTGACTTAGCATATGGTTTCTTTCCATTTTCCTTGTTGACATTTATTTCATATTAACACTTTTAGCCTCTGCCTTAAAATCTAGCAGAAGAAATAATACTTCCTAGTCTATTAGAGTTCGTCCTTTCCCTAACATTTTGGTACTTTTTCCTACATATAATGGTTTTTTATTTGTATTTTAATTATATGAGGTTTTATTTGTTTGTTTTGCTTTTAGGTATTTTGGACACCTTCAATATTTGCCTTCTCTTTTCTGATCAAGCCTGATTCATGAAATGGAACTAAAGCTGAAAAATCATCTACTTCTTTGTCTGCAAATTTGAGACACACTTGGGATGGTCTTAAGTGCATACAACTAGACTCTAACTGCAGCTATGAGTTCAGACGAGAAGGGCATATCCCCTGCTCATAAAACCTCCACTCCGACCCATAGAAGTGCCTCTTCTTCAACATCCTCCCATAGGGACAGTCGGCAGGTAAGAGAACAGTACCAAGTGCGTTTTGTTATTTTCTGCAAATACAATAGCGTTAGGATATGATGGGCTCACTAATTAATTCTGAAATGTTGTTGTGAAGAGTGTTATTCCACAGGAAAACTCTCCTGGTGACGCCTATGAAGACCCTGCTCTTGTTTTTCTGTTGTTTAGGATCCTTTTTTAGAGTGTATACCACCAGGAGGGGTGGCTGGGGAAGCCCTGCTTTCCTCTTCACTGTGCACCCAAAGAGTGAGAGCACCTTCAGAAACTTGAACTCTCTGCTCTCTCTCTTTGTTCATGGAAGGGGAGGAGGCGTGTGAGCCTGCACAAGGTCTTCTTTCTACAGGTCTCTCACTGGCCTGTCCACCACGAACTTCTGTTGGGTGTTTCTCGAAATGTGGTGACAGATTCAGGCCTTAGGAAACAAGTAAAATCATAGTATCAGAGAATTAAGGGGGGGGGGGGGGCTCTGCTAATGCTTAGAGTCAGTAGAGAAAATCAATTATTGTTAATAAAATAATTACTGTTCTTGTTAATAAATAATTGTTTAATCCTATGGAACCAATTCTGTCCCTTATTTTTGTGTACAGAGTTACCTCGTTACTACCTCAGGAGCTGTTGTACCTGCCAGGGCTGTGTGGGGGGAGTTAGTCCTATGAATTGTCTTCACGGTCAAAACAGGTTGTTGTTTGAGTATTGCTGTTGGCCATTATGCCAAAATCTCCTGATGGGATTTTTTTGTGGTGTAACTGGAAATTTACAGTAAGCAGGTTTAGTGAACTATTTATAAAAATGTTTCTTTTGAGGGACATTTGCTTAGTAAATCATTCTTGCAGTGCTTTTCCTCCCTGTTTTATGTGTTGAAGGTATATTGCCTAGTTTCCAGAACTATGAACTTCTGTTATTTCATAGTTCATACTGTAGATGTGGGTTTTGAGACAGCCAATCCTGATGTGACTTCATTCTTCTAGATGGTGGGAAGGCACTGCTGGGGTATTCCCTTAGGGGGGCCTCAGTCTGCAGACCCTCCCTGCACTCCTCCCATTTCTAGCAAGAGATTGCTGGGTTATCTGTAAGAATCAGAGAATCCTTACCTGTATATTTTTCCCAGGTTCTAAGGTTCTAGATATCTCTGCTACCAGTATTTTGGACACTGGTGTCCTTTGTTCTAGAGTTCAAACAGGACGTCTTCCCTTCACTAGAAGCAGTTATACCATTAAATTTATGACTACCCACAGTTAAAATGTTGAAAGTACCATGAATGAAAACACATTTATGGTAAATAGCAGCTATGCTAAGAGGCTTTCTAAGTCTGCGATTTCAGATTATCGTTCACCTGCCTCCCTGTCCTTTCTTGTTACGGCTTCTCCCTTTCTCCTTTGCCCTGGGCATTGCAACTGAAAGACACTTTAAGCAGCCTGGCCATCCCAGCTGCTGAGGCAAGGATGGAATTGACCCGGATCACCCCAGAGAATTGTGGCAAATGGAAAAGATGGATGATGGCTGTGGAAACATCTGTCGTGCATTGTGGGGCGGCCTGTTGCACCTGAGCTCCGGCGCTCCTGTGCAAAACAACGGGGAGAAACCGAGACCCCAGTCCACAGAGGGAGTCTGAAGGTAGAAGACATGACTCCTGGCTGCCTTGTGAATGAAAAGTCTTGTGATGAGAATAAAATAGCATGTCTGTAAACGGAGACAATGTTCGAAAGGTCATTATTCGTTAAGGAGGGTTTACTTTAGTTTCTGTTTATCTCAGTGGGTTCAAACTCTCCCCAGGACTCTCTCCTCTGCTTCCTTCCTGCCTCCTGTTGGTGTTGGTTCATCTCTCTCAGGGGAGTGAATAGAGAACAATTAGAGTTCTGTTTCTCCCTCCCTGTCTCCATCACTTCCTAACATCTAGTATTCACTTGTGGAAATTGGAATTTTTGAGTGATCCTGTGGTATCCTATGATGCAGTGGTTTTTATATGTACTATTATTGTGTGTGACTGTTATCCTAGTGGAGGGATGGGAAGAAAGTGTGATAAATTAGTCTTCCTCAAATGTTACTGTTCTGATTTGATAGACATTGATGCAAATCGAGTCCATCCTATTCCTCATAAAGGGATCATATAAGTAAATGATCTGCACACAGCGGAGAATACATTGATACCTTAATGCTCACTGTTTACCTGTCCTTACCGAGGTCTAGTTCTAGATCACTAATTAATCGATTGGGCATTTCTACATAGATGTATCACTACATCTAAAATTAATACATATAGGTCCATTTGCTCTCAGGATAATCATCCTCTCACGGACCCAGGGTCCAAGCCATCCTTTCTCCTTTGACCCTCCCACATTCAGTAGGCTGACATTTTATTTCCTCTTCATAATGTGACCACTTCTATTTCCACTGCCTACCTGCTAGCCCAGACTCCATCATCTCAGTACCTTCCGTGGTTCTCTGGCCTCACTGTCTCCCTTACTGCCTTGTGAGATCAAATTTCCTTACTATGGCAGATTCATTCTCACAGCCCTTCGAAGACTCTTGTTTGCCAACACAGTTAAGGCCATATTTCCTTCCTTGGTGTCCCATGATCTCCATGATCTGATCAAACCTCAGCATCTCCTTTTCCTCCCACGCCATACAGTCTTGTTTATTCATCGTTCCTCAGAGTGCCCCATCCCTGTCTCTGGGTTTCAAGGATTGGCTCATGGGAACTTGCACTGACCACTCAACCCCACGTTGCCCTCTCCCTTCTCTGAACTTTCACAGAACTTTCTGGCAGCACTTGACATGTTTCCATTGTTTATCTTTTTATGTACTGATCTCAACTGCTTTTTTTTTTTTTTTTTTAAGACTTTATTTATTTGAGAGAGAAAGAGAGAGCATGAGGAAGCGGAGGGTCAGAGGGAGAAGCAGACTCCCCGCTGAGCAGGGAGCCCAATGTGGGACTCAATCCTGGGACTCCAGGGTTATGACCTGAGCTGAAGGCAGTGGCTTAATCAACTGAGCCACCCAGGCGCCCTCCTCATCAGTTTTATGAGCAAACTGACGACATGCTCTAATTCTTTAGAGACAAGCATTGCACCTCAAATATTTTAATATATCCTAGAGGATATTTTTAAAGACGTGCAATGGCATCAGTCTTGTCTTCTTATTACAAACTTGCCATTCCAGATTTATTTGTCCTTTCTCTTCTTCCTTCCTCATAAATTACATAAAACAAAGAACATCTGCTAAGCGCATAGTAGTAATTGGCCCATCCTTCCTGTGGCCAAATTCTGTAGCACAACAGGTGAAGGAGGAAGAGGAGCTGGGAATTGAAGTGATTCGGTGCCCCTGTGATTTCACAAAGTGTTTCTTCATGAGCACAAGAGGGTCAGGACTCCACTTAGTACTTAACTAGTTGGAAGGCTTCAGTAATTGCTCCATTTACATTTCATTTCAGACTGATAGTCAATGTTAGAATATCTAACAAAATTAGCTGTGTGTGTGTGTGCGCGCGCGCGTGCGTATGAGAGAGAGAGAGAAAGAGACAGACACAGAAACAGAGAGATCAACTATAATTCTTAAGCTCCAAGAAATAGATGCCCTAAATTTTTCAAAAAGGAAATAGAGGGGTTGATTATGACATCTAGAACTTATACATAAATCAGTACTTCCAAGTATATCTGCCAAAGAAAGCCTTCCCCTTGAGATGCTGTATGAAAAAAGAGTTTTATTATCAACTGAGAGGAATGCTAAACACAATCTCTTTTTGCAATATACATTAATAAATTAAGGACACTGATAAATCCTGTTGTTAGAACTTTAACTGAGCACTTCTAGAATCTAGTAGATTTCGGAACTTTTTTTATTCTTCTAAGATTTGGTGGTTAAACATCCACATTCTTCTTTCTGTTAAGAAATTGAAAGATCTGGGTGGCTCATTGGGTTAAGCTTCTGCCTTTGGCTCAAGTCATGATCCCAGGATCCCGGGTTTGAATCCCACATCAGGCTTCCTGTTCAGCTTCTACCTCTGCCTGCTGCTCCCCACTGCTTGTGCTCTCATTTCCCCTCTCTTGCTCTGTCAAATAAATAAATAAAACCTTAAAGAAAAAGAAAGAAAGAAAGAAAGAAAGAAATTGGAAGATCTAGGAACACTGGAGCCCAGATTCTGAAATGGCAACACCAGACTGGACTTAGAAGCACCTTCCCCTTTAGATGGGGCATGTACCCTCTGATTGGTCATAGTCCCTGCCTTTCCTTATTGTGCTTCAATGTTTATGTTTCCTCCTCGGCCCCAGAAAGCATTTGAATTGCCAGCCCTGATCCTGGATATCAAGTCAACCACAGTAATATTGAGGTTACCAAGAGTGATCTCCAGTTGGACGTTAAGAGGGCATCGCAAACTTAGCATGGCCAAAACTGAGCTCTTCATTTTCCTCTCAAATTTACTGCTTCCCAGTCCTCCTTATCTCAATAAGCAGCAAGTCTCTTCTTTCTTTTGGTCCAAACAGAAACTTTGCCAGAAATCATCCTCAACACATCTTTTTCTTACACCTGCTTCCAAACCCTCAATGAATCCTATTGGTTCTACCTTCAGATGTACCTGGGCTCTGACCTCTGCTTACCACCTCCTCCCCCTCCACCCTGGTCTGAGCTACTGTCACATCTCATCCAGACGATGGCCATAGTCTTTTACCTGGTTTCCCTGCCTGTATGTCCCTCACCCGACATACAGACCATTTTCACAGAGTGGTCGGAGGGATCCCTTCAAAACCTGTGTCAGAACAAGCCACTTCTCTGCTGCAAACCTTCTAGTGGTCCCATCTGTCTCTGAATAATCCTTGAACTGCTGACCATTGCCTATAGCCTCATTCATCATCTGGTTCTGCCTACCTCTCTGATCCCATCTCCAGCCTTGTTCTCCTTATTTCTCTCCAGCATTTTCCTCTATTGTGTTCCCACCTCAGGGCCTTTGCATTTTGGACCCCCATAATCTAACTTGCTTTTCCTCCAGGCATCCCCAGGTTTGTTCTTATATTTGACTCAGTCTCCAAATGCATCCTTTTTGGATAGCCTTCTCTGTTCTGCCCTGCCTACCCTCATCATGCATTGCCTGCTCACCTCCCCTGACTTCAGAGCATTAACCACCACTGGATAGGTTACGTATCTATCTGTTCCCGTCTATGTCCCCTTCCTCTATGGCCTGTCACTGACCTGTAAGCTCCCTGCAAACAGGGATTTTATTTCCTTCAGTAATGTCCGCCTAGCACCTCACACAGTACTTCACATATGGTACAGCTCGAATATGTTTGAATGAATAAATAAATGAGGAGTCAGTATGGAGAGAAAGATTGGGAACCAGGTTCCAGAGGTCTTGATAGCTGTGAAGGAATAATCATGGTGGCGAGATGACAAAGAGAGAAAATAGTATCGTGGGGAGCTCTGTATCTCCCAAGACGAGTGGATTTTGAGAATGGAAGAGGGATTATACAAAGGTGGTGAGGGGAGCTGAGAGCACAGACCTTTCTGCTTGCTGCTGACGGCGCTTATATGGTGAAACAAGGGACTTGAGGCTAATGAAGGAAACGGTATCAGACAAAAGCAGAGTTGGGAGCATTCTGCATGAAAGTTAAAAATATTGGTGGGGGTGGGAGGTAACTTATTTTATTTTATTTTATTTATTTGGTATAGTTGACACATAATATTACATTAGTTTCAGGTTTACAACATAATGATTCAACAACTTTGCACATTATATGCTGTGTTCACCACAAGTGTAGCTACCATCTGTCTTCATACATTGCTATTAAAACATTGCTGACTATATACCCTATGCGGTGCCTTTTCTCCCTGTGATATACTCATTCCATAACTGGAAGCCTGTAGCTCCCACTCCCCTTCACCCATTTTACCCAACCTCCCATCCCCCTCTCCTCTTGCAACCATCAGTTTGTTCTCTGCATTTGTAGGTCTTGATTCTGTTTTTTGTTTGTTTATTCATTTGGGATTTGGGTCTTTTTTTTTTTTTTTTTTTTTAAGATCCTACTTAGGAATAAAATCATATGGTATTTGTCTTTCTCAATCTGATTTATTTCACTTAGCACAGTACCCTCTAGGTTCATCCATGTTGTCTCAAATGGCACAATCTTACCCCTTTCTTTTGGCTGAGTAATAGTCATTGTGTGCATATGTATATATATCTCTTATATAGAGACATATCTATATATACAGACACATACCACATCTTCCTTATCCATTCATCTATCGAATGGATATACTTCAGAAATGGAAAAAACTTGGGTTGTTTCCATATCTTGGCTATTGTTTTTTTTTTTTTTAAGATTTTATTTATTTATTTGACAGACAGAGATCACAAGTAGGCAGAGAGGCAGGCAGAGAGAGAGGAGGAAGCAGGCTCCCCGGAGAGCTCCATGTGGGGCTCGATCCCAGGACTCTGGGATCATGACCCGAGCTGAAGGCAGAGGCTTTAACCCACTGAGCCACCCAGTCGCCCCATATCTTGGCTATTGTAAATAATAGAGTAAACATAGAGGTGTATATATCTTTTCAAATTAGTGTATTCAACAACTTTATTTTTATTTATTTATTTTTTTTATATTTAGCTAGCCAACATATCATTAGTGGGGTTTTTTTCAAGATTTTTTTTTTTTTTTTTTTTTTTTTTTTTAGAGAGAGATCACAAGTAGTCAGAGAGGCAGGAAAAAAGGGGGGGGGGGGGGGGAAGCAGGCTCCCCGCTGAGCCGAGAGCCTGATTCGGGGCTTGATCTAAGGACCCTGAGATCATGACCTGAGCTGAAGGCAGAGGCTTAACCTTCTGAGCCACCCAGGCACCCCCATATCATTAGTTTTTGATGCAGTGCTCATTGACTCATTAGTTGCGTATAACACCCATTTCTCATCACCACACATGCCCTCCTTAATACCCTTCACTCAACTACCCCAATAACTTTATTTTAAAACAGGAGTAACTATTTCCCACTCATAGTGCTTATTCTATGGTGACATTATATGATAGGCTAAATTTATGACCAGCTGACTGGATTTTGTTTGTTTGTCTTGATAATTACTCTTACATTTACATATTTTAGAGAATTTTTTACAATATGCAAGACTGAGACCACCTGTAGAGACAGTCTTGTGGTTCAGGGGATTAGGGCCAAGGATCTGCATTTTAAAAAAGTGAGGCCACTGTTTGGAGCCATTGTTTATTTTTATTCGTATCATTATCAGGTCATTTCAGAAAACCAGATGCTATTGCTCTAAGAATTTAGGATTTGCAGTGCATAATTACCAGATGATAGCGTCTATTAGTATGAGTATTAAACACAATTAGAATTGTTATAGCTCTACCAGGTTAGACATTGCAGATGTTTCAATGAGTTGATCTCTTTAGCTTAGTGAAAAATCAAAGAAAAAAGTATTAGCCATTCCTTATAATGATTTAAAGTTCACTGAAGCTCAGAGATCATAAAATAAATAATTTTTAAGGAAAAATTATATTATGAATAAGTCTTAAGAGGCTTATAGTTAATTTTCTAGCCATTTTTTTTTAAAAGATTTTATATATATTTTTTGAGAGAGAGAGACAGAGACAGAAAGAGTGAGCAGAAACAGGTGGGCTGGACAGAGGGAGAGGAAGAGGCAGACTCCCTGGCGAGCAGGGAGCCCTCTAGCAGACCCATCCTGGGACTCCAAGACCATGACCTGAGCAAAAGGCAGACACTTAACTGACTGAACCACCCAGGAGTCCCTTGCCAGTTTTTATAAATATTTCTTTAGTATTGTAGTCAATCTTCAACAACAAATAGATTTCAATTACATGGATATCTAAAAACATTTCGTATACATTATCAACATTCCAAAACCAACCATGACCTGTTCAGTTAATGACAAGTGAAAGCTGTCCCCAGCAGTGATTGTGTGGGACTCCTGGAACCATGGACTGGCGATATAACCTCCCAGATCTGGGGTCAGCGGTATCTGACATACAGCTGACATTAGAAGAGAAGAAAGTGCCTAAAACCCTAGATAGTAAAAAATGCCCCTCATCACTGTCTCTGCTTTATGTGTGGGGTTTTCATACAACATTTTTTCTTGGACAGACAGGCTGATAAAAATATCCCCCAGCATATACATGAACTGAATTGGACTATTTCTCTTCCAGTTGAAACTCTGAAGCATCTTCTTGAAATAGCTTTGTTAAATGAAATAACCAAATCACTGCTTTGAAATATAGTGCCTATCTTCTGACTATGAAAACTAGTTCCATCTTTGAGTTGAGAAAAATAAAATATTACCACAAACAAAAACGTTCTAGTTTTTAGAAAAAAAAAAAAAAATGCAGGCATTCCCGACTTGATACCAAACCTCCAATTTAAACTTGAGCTGCTTCCAATTTAACTTTTTTGGGATTCCATTCATCCCATGGAACCCTACTTTTAGAACTTAGGGCCAGTCGGTGTCAGTTGGGGAAGAAAAAAAAAATTGCTTGCAAAACCATGCTATGACCAACTTCTTTGGTTTAGATGCATTGTATAAATTGGGTGTTCTGGAAATCTAAGTATTAGGCATAGTTCCTGAATAAACAGAACGATACCAGCACCAGCGAATATTTCATGAGTTTTCACTGTGGACAGTTGGAATGATCTTCACAGTTTTCAGAGACCTAAACTGTGGCATAAAGTGCTGGAATGTCTTCCCCACAACTAGAGAGCCCTAAGCCAGGATTTGCTCTTTGGAAACAAAATTCTAGAGCCCCTGTTCTTGGCCACACCACTATTTGCTTCATTGTGAGGCTTGACAAGCTGAATGTCCAGGAGAAGGGCCTTCTGTACACTTGTAAGCAAACTTGGTAAGGTAGCATTTGTCTGTTATTTCTTAGTTATGTTTTGTGCCTCATTTTTTCCCATCAGTGATAACAGTGATTTATTTACATCCTCACTGGCCAGAGAAACAATAGACCCAGTAGAACACAGGCCAATATGTTAATGGATTTTATCATGAAATACTGTTATTAAAGGCAAATCATGTTTTTTGGGCTTTCCTGAATTTTCTGTGTTTGCACTTAGACCTGTTGCCTTGGTAATGAGAAGTTTTGACCATTTGTTTGTTCATTGAAAACTGTGATCAGCCTTTTCCATGAAATGAGATGAGCAGCCCCATAGTTGTCCTGCTGTCCCCACCGTTTGGAGATCTCTTTCCCTGCTGCTTGGTGTTTACAGTGTGTACTCAGTCCATGTCAAATGTGCTGAAATTGAGACCACTGGAAAGAAATTTGCCACCTGGCACTCAGATGCTCATTATCCATGAGTAATTCAGAACTTGACACTGTTGTAGAAAGAATCTGGCTGCTGTTTGCCCTGTTATGTTTACAGAATCCTCTGGTTCTCCATGCCTGCTTTATTGGTTCCTCACTGAAGAAGTTATCTCTTATTACCTGAGCCGGCTGGTTTGGGATAGCATTTTTATAGCAGCAAATTTGCCTGTCAGACCCAAGATAAACGCACCCCGTTCAATTCTTCGGCATTACACCAAATGGAAAGAGCCACAGTATAATCAGTGAGTGAACCCCAGAGGGTCTCATTCATAGGTCATTGAGGGGGCCCGGGAATCTGTTATTCACAGAAGCTTCCCCAAGAGACTGTTACTCACCCAGGGTTGGAAAGCATTGCTCTTTCAGAATACATTTATAGGTGTTTCTCAAGGACTATAAAAACATCATCTCAGAGGACCATCAATTCTACAAAACTAATTTATTTGATTTTCAATTTTGACAAATAGAAAATGTTACCATCCCTTTGCCCAGTAGCCACTGAAAGTGACTAGGCTGTAAGTAAAAATACTGTCACAGGGGAAAAGCAAAGCCCCATGCATGTTGCATAAAGTACCAGACTTCCTGACCTCAAATCCTGATTAAGAGCTGATTCTGTAATAATGATAGTAGCCAGTGTTTGTGAGGTTTCAGGAAAACGGACATTCTCATGCACTACTGCCAGCCAAGTACATTAACTGATTCTGCTTTTCTGGAGGGAAATTTTGCAATCCATATCTAAAGTCTTTTGCAAATTCATCCCATAGGATATAGTATCTCAACTTCTAAGAAATGTATTCCAAGGAAGAAACAAAGATAGATATATAAAAAGATTTCTGTGCAAAGATATTTATGAAAGTATTTTTAATGTTCCACAGGGAGTTATTTAAATAACCTGTCTTGTAGTCATGCAATGAAATATTGTACTGCTGCAAAAAATGTTTATGGAGAATGTTTCATGCTCTAAGAAAATTTTACGTTGTTAATTAAAGGAAACTGTTTATTAAGTTGGAAATATAGTATAATTCCAATTTTATTTTTAAGAATTAAGTGTAGGGGCACCTGGGTGGCTTAATCTGTTAATCGTCTGCCTTGGCTTGGGTCATGGTCTCAGGGTCCTGGGATCAAGCCCCACATTGGGCTCCCTGTTCCCTCTACCCCACTCCACCCCTGCTCCTGTTCTCTCTCTCTCATTCTCTCTCTTAAAAAAAAAAAAAATTTAGTGTATATAGGGGCACCTGGGTGGCACAGTTGGTCAAACATCCAACTCTTTCCCTTGTGCTCTCGCCCTCTAATAAATAAATAATTTTTTAAACAGAATTGATGAATTTAAAAAATTTTTAAAAATTTAAAAAGAATTGAGTGTATATACACATCAAAAAAAGCTGAAAGCAAATATAGCAAGATATTGAAAGAGTTTGTTGCTAGTGTGGTAGTTTTAATTTCTTCTTTCTTTTCTGACCCATTCCCCCCGCCCCGCCCCCACATTTCTGCAATGAATGTTTCTTGCTTCTATAGCAAAAAAATATATGTCCTATCTTTGGACTTGTATTTTATGAGTTAATGTGTGTGCATATGTAGCTTTAAAATTGTATTTTGTATATAGTAAATATAAATGTTGGCCATTTTAAAAATGAAATTGTAAGCCTTAACTCCATAAGGAAAAAATTTAAAATTAGGTGAATATATAGGATATGCCATGTGGGAAACTTGCAGCAAGGTTTTAAAGCCATCTTTGAGGTACTGAGGCAGGAGCTGGGGCCACCATTTCTCCTTTTAACTCCCTGTATTTATCTCGTGGCAATTTAATTTGTTTGTTCTTTTCATTCAGCAAATATTTATGGACGCATACAGGCAAATCATAGATATATCTGCTCTGAGTTCACATAGGTGATCAAAACAAATTAACTCCACCATCAGTACACACACATAAATGTTAAATAGATACAGATGGGATTTTTTTTTTCTTGCTTTTATTGTTAGTAAAATCATGTGAGTGATTGTCATCCTGAAAACGTTTGTCTCTTCTGGGTCATTTGAATAGCCTTGTAGAAAATTATAAATAATCTTGACTTTGGTGTTCTGTTCGAGTCACACATAACTGCTGTCCTGCCTTTTAAATGAACTCTGCATGTTCTGGAGCCTTCACTCTTGAGGTGACCTAGGATTTGTCACTTAGGATTTGTCCCTTTTATTTGCCGTTTGTTTATAACTGCTGCAGTGAAGTGTGACCTGAGTTGCTGGGGTTTTCAGTGATTTTGTTAGAGTGTTTATAAGAGTACAGGAAAGGAGCAAACCCACCAGTAAGTTCTCGTTCTAATGTTCCTTGAAGGCAACCATGGGAACTAAAAAGCTGTTTATTCACATGCTTTTACCACTTCATAGTCAAGTTTGCTGAACTACTCTTAGCTGTCAATGGACCACTTGATGAAAAAAAAAAATCCTGATGATATTTTTTGTGATGCAGGATTTCCCACTGTAGGCCGGTCCCATGTGGGGCCATGGCTATTGGTTCCCAGTAAGGTTCCTATTTCTACGCAGAAGGAGTCAAGACTGTGAGGACCATTACGTTTCCCTTCAGGGCTTCCCAGGGGTGCTATGTGGAATTTTCCAAATCACTGTTTCTAAGATTTTCTACTTTCATTCATTTCTGTGGCACTTAGATGGAGATTTATGATTAATGCAATTCTGCCATCTTTCAGTGAGAGTAAGACAATTATTACTATAAAGAAAGTCGTAGAATTACTGTTTATTCAGGCATGGCCTTCTGGCTTTGGTGATTTTAATATTTTGTGCTATTGCAATAATAATAATAACATTTCCTTGCGGGAGTTACTGAGAAGTCAGCAGGCATGTCCACGTGCCTCTGCTGCTGGGCTGTTCAGGAAGGTGCAGGGTCTGCCTTTCCGCCCGGAGCTCTCTCTTGCTAGTAGGCATCTCGGGCATCTGTCTGCACGCACGTTGTCAGTTTCCTCCATGAGCTCCGATGCTCTGGTCACGAGGTGCTCCTGCCTCCCATTACTAGGCTGACTAGATTACATGACGGTCATGCCAGGTATGGACTCTTCACTTCAGATATCCTACCCCCGCCAGGGTGTTTGGACACCTCTTTCTGTGGCTGTAAAAATACGAAGGATTCCTACGGATTTACTCTTAGGGCATTTGTCACAGAGATGTCAACTACTATTATTTATTAAATGCCCATGGTATGCCAGGCCCTGGGCAGCATTATTGCTTACACTGGGCGCCAGCTCTGTGAGTTGCAGTGTCCTCTAAGGCAGACATTACCGTCCCCGTTTTACGGCTCAAGGACACTAAGGCTGAGGGAGAGTCATGATTTGTCCAAGTCACCTGGTAAATAGCAGCACGAGGGTTGGAACACTCATCTGTGTGATTGCAAATTTATGTTCTTTTCTCGGCATCAGACACTGCATCCCTGAAGGCAAATCTCACTGGCTTGCTCTTGGTCCCTGAGTTGGAAATGAACCTTAAGGTCGCACCATACTTAAGAGGACTGTAATCTTTTTGTTTTGTTTTGTTTTACTCATTCCTGCCTCTGCTTCCACAAAAGGTTGTGATTGAGGATGGCCTTTGATGTGTTCAGTTAGTCTCGAGGGAATACACTGCTTGAAATCACTGCCGTTTGGCCATTTAACATTGGCTTTCATTTCAGTAGAAGGCAGTGCTTAAAAGCCTGGATGCAGAGTAAAACCCCAACTCACATTCCAAATCCAACACTTACGGGCTCTGTGTCATTAATTTAACCCCTCTGCGCCTCTCTTGGCTCAGTCAGCCATAAAATAAATGGCATAGTCATTACTCAGAGGCTTTTTGTGAAAAGGGAATGAAATAATCCTTGTAAAGCCTGGAGACAGGGCTGCGGGGAAACCAGACATCCCCCCCACCACCCCCAGCACCGTCATCACCGGCACTCTCGCAGGAAGGTTAGAAGCACCACTGAAACAGTGTGGCTGCATTAAAATTAGATGTAACTAGAAGAGACACAAGCCTCACAGCCAGAAGCCGGAAGAAGAAACGACTTCAGAAGTTTATAAACTGTTTTAGGTGTTTTTTCTTTGAAAATATTTTATGCAATTCACAAATATCAAGATAGCTTAGGTATGATCATCAGATGAATGCTTTCAGTGGAGGTCACGTTCGGAGGTCCAGGGGCCAGTTCTCCTTATGGGTGTCCCAGATTTGTATGAAAAGTGAGCCTTTGCAGAAGTTTGTAGCCACAGACTGAAATAGTTGCAGCAGCTCCTGTAGGTCTTTGAAATGAAATGAGGATAAAGACAGACCTCACAGACTAGGAGAGCCCTGTGGTGGGTGTTGCAGGCTCACACTTTGAGACTCAAGTTTCCCTCCATGGGAGTTGCACCAAATGAACTCTTAGCAAATTAAAGAACTGCAGTGACATGTGTGTCCCAGAGTCCTGACTTTATGCTAAATAGGCGTCGATTCTCTCTGAGCAGGGGGAATAATGGGAAACTGAGTCCCGTCTCTGTGTGTTCTGAGTTCCTTAAAAAACTGACCTGTGGGGCGCCTGGGTGGCTCAGTGGGTTAAGCCGCTGCCTTCGGCTCAGGTCATGATCTCAGGGTCCTGGGATCGAGTCCCACATCAGGCTCTCTGCTCAGCGGGGAGCCTGCTTCCCTCTCTCTCTCTCTGCCTGCCTCTCTGTCTACTGTGATCTCTCTCTGTCAAATAAATAAATAAAATCTTTAAAAAAAAAATTAAAAAAAAAAAAAAAAACTGACCTGTGACACAGCTATGTCCATCACTGTCACACATGTACCACTCTAATGGGGCAGACAGATGATTGATGGGAGAGACTATGCCTGCGTGGGGGCCAGTGGGATATGGGAAGTCTTTGAACTTTCCTCCCAATTTTGCTGTGAACTTAAAACTGCTCTTAAAGGGGCGCCTGGGTGGCTCAGTGGGTTAGGCCGCTGCCTTCGGCTCAGGTCATGATCTCAGGGTCCTGGGATCAAGTCCCGCATCGGGCTCTCTGCTCAGCGGGGAGCCTGCTTCCTCCTCTCTCTCTCTGCCTGCCTCTCTACCTACTTGTCATCTCTCTCTGTCAAATAAATAAATAAAATCTTTAAAAAAAAAAAAAACTGCTCTTAAAAAAAAGGTCTTGGGGAAAAAAACAAAAAACAAAAAACTAAAACCACTGACTTAAAAAGTTGTAATTTTAGTATTTGAAAGGAAATTTGATTTTAAAAGAATAATTAACAGGTTTATGTAATCCTTTATTGAACCTGCTTATATGTAAAACACCTTAAAGATATTTCGCATGTGTTTCCATGTCACCATGAAAGAATATGAAAATAGGCAGATTGTGAAGAGAAGTACACCAAAGTATAGCGCCGAGTATGATCTTAAAGGAAACCTTATGGAATGGGTTCCTTTTTGTTACTGTAGACGTCACCACATTAGATTTGACCCAGCCATTAGCTTTCAGTCTGCTCAGCAAGAGCTCTGTGGTTAATCCCCTGGATGTTTCACTTTGAAAAGTTAAGTTCTTTAAAATGTTTTCAAAAATCTATCCTATAAGAGCTGTGATTAAAAAAAAAAAAAAATTCCAGTATTAAACTAGAAAGCAGTTTTATGACTAATCACATGTCGATGATTGCCAAGAGACTGGTCTCTACAAATTAATCAGAGCTCACCGAAAAACTCCCGAAATTTTTGACTGGCCACAGTGTCCAGGGTCTGTGCTAAGGGTGGGTTGGCAGTAGAGGAAGTGGGTTACCAAGGTGGAGAAGAGCCGGCCTCTACCTTCACAGAGCACCCAATCTAACTAGAGTCCAAGACTGAGAGTATGGTGAAGTTTGAAAACTGTCTTCTTTTTTATTTGCCAATATTGAAACTATAGCATTCAAGTATTTAGATATTTCATTACAAGTAATGAATGGATGACTCAGTCAATTAAGCATCTGACTCCTGATTGTGGCTCAGGTCATGATCTTGAGGTTGTGAGATCAAGCCGCCCTGCATTGGGCTCTAAGCTGGGCGGGCGTGGAGCCTGCTTAATATTCTGTCTCTGACCCTGCCCCCCAACCTTAAATAAGAACAAAAACAAACAAAACAATCAAAACAAATAATGAATGGCTATTTGTATGGTTAAATAAGCTCAGGGAAATGCTCTTTTGGCTTTAAACACCCTGAGGGTGAAGGCAATTCTTAAGGTAGTGGATTGATTTTTTTAGGATTGGGTAATAAATAATTGGATAGACAGCGATAGGTTCCAATATACAAATACAAATCTGTGCAAGTTTGCTTAAGAGCTTTTGGCTGCTTCATTGTCATTACAAAGGTTAAACGAAGTAGCTTATTTTTTGAAGCTAGTCACGTTTATAATAATGTATCACCTGGTAGTTTTATCAATTATGCTTTAATTTTTTAGTAAAATAGGTACATACAGTTGTGATAATAAAACATTTATTTACAATTTCTTAGTAAACATTTTTTATGATTATCTGTGACTTGGCAAATCAACATTTGGGGCTTGTATTTTTCACTCAGCTTGAATGTGTGTTATATTGTAATATGTTGGAAATAACCTCCTTTCTTCCATAATATAAGCTGTTTTGTAAAACCAGTTGGGGAAAAAAAAAAAAAAAAACAACAACCTAACATGTTATTTGTCACAGATAATGCAGTAGGCATTTTGAAGCTTCTTCCTGGTTTGGTCACCAACCCTTTTGATTCCTAGCAACATTAAATATTCCCAGGTTATCTATAGGGACAAAACTCATTTTTATCACACTTGACATATCCTTAATTGATCTTCTATGTGTGTGGCTTGGTTTGGAAATTAGAGGATTTAGTTTCCTTCCTCTGGCTAAATTCCTGAATTAAGGGTCAAGTTTCTTTCCAAGTTTTGTTTTTCTTACCATGTTCGTTTGTTGAAGGGTGGGGCCAGGGAGGCGATGTATGTGTTCTAGTGCCCATTGACCTGCCAAGATGAGGGTAGAGGGAGCCCTTAAAGAGAAGCTTGAGCCAAATACATTTCACTGGACAATTTAGATTTAGTAAAATCAGTCACCAAGTGGAACAAGAGTGAAGATGCAGGTTTGCAAAAGTTGGTTCAGCCTTATTTGGTCTTTGGTTCGTGGGCTACCTTTTGAGAATCATTGCTCCAGAAACATGGAGGTGAAATGATGAGTGGGAAGTTTGACCTTTCCTTTTCTATTTTTCTATGTTTCTATCTGAATCTTTTATAATGAGCATATATTAGTTTTGTCGATTTAAAACATAAGAAAGAAAATGAAAGTTGGGAGGAGGACAGTGATCTCCCAGAAGACCGTAATCACGTTTCCGCTTCAACAGCAACAAAATCCTCCTTTTAGTTTCTAATTATAGGATCTCAGAATACATCTAAATTTTAAATGTAGTTGATACGTTTCGCATAGGCTCCTATTCAGAATACCAACACGAGCAAACAAATAATGCAAGTTCCGGTCCTTTGTTCCCTGTTTGTCTGTTAAAGATCTGGGCACACACCACCAGGTTTTCCCTCCATAAGATGTCTTTGCTTTTTTTTTTTTTTTTTTTTTTTTTTTTTAAGGTAAAGTGAAAACAGTGAGTAGAGTCTGACATATTTGATAAAATATCATAGATCTAAATGGCACAATATAATTCAGATTTCACTAACATTTATTTAGTATCATTGTCATGTATTTCACTTAATGTTTACGTTAAACTTGTAAGGTAGCTCATACTATTCTCTCTTTTTCCAGAAGACAAGGATATAGATGCAGAGAGAAATTAAGTAATAGCCCCAAACAAGTACTTAGTATGTGTTCAGAACCCAAGTTCAGTTCTAGTTTCTGTAAAGTTTTTTCCGGCGAGATAAACACAACACCAGGCAGAGTGGGTGCAAGGCAAGATTTATTAAAAACGCTCTCCGGCGAAGTTTCAGGGCTCAGGAGAAGGGGAGCCAGGAAAGTTGCGCCGGGAGGAGGTGGGCACCCTCGGGCGAGGTTCCGCCACTCTGGAAAGCAGAGTGGCGGAAGTCGCGCCCAAGGCAGGGAGGAGGGGGCTTTTAAGGGGTCTCGGAGGAAGCTCAGGGGTCTTTTGGAAGTTTCCCTTATTTGGATATCCCGCCTGCTCATCGGGATCCCATTGGTCCACAGGAGCCCGGGGCGGGGGTCTCAGATTCCTGCTTGGGCCTTTGTTCTCCTGTCCGAGCTCAGGTCTTGTGGCGGGAACTTTCGCCATCTTTGGTAGCCCCCTTCCTGCCAGCCCAACAGTTTCATCCGACTGTAGGCCAGTGGTTTTTCTCATTTTGCTCATTTCTCATCCCTTTCTCATTCAGCAGAGCTGATGATTCCCCCATCAATAGCAGTGCTCCTCTCTGGGATGAGAATGTGGGAGATTATCCCTGGGGGCTCATCAGAATCTATGTGTGGGATGATATGTGTAGTTTGGAAAAGATGCCAGAGATATAATTCTACTTCCCTACCAGCTGCCCCGATCGACATTCTTTGCACTACCCCACACTACACCATGATGGTTTGATTTTAGTCTATTGACTTTAGAATAGGACCTCTTTCAGTTTTGTATTTAATGACTCTGTAAATAGGGATCCCCCCCCAAATACACATAAATTTACCAGACAATTCATTTCATGGAATTTTTCTGGGCTAGCATATTTCCTTCTCCCAGAAACAAATCATGCATTATGTAGGGTAAGGAACTATTTTTTTCTTACTTTTCCCCCCATTCTTTTAAATCTAAAGTCAATTAATTAGCATTTGGTGTATTATTAGTTTCAGAGGTAGAGGTCAGTGATTCATCAGTCTTATATAACACCCAGTTCCCACTACATCACGTGCCCTCCTTAATGTCCATCACCCAGTTACTCCATCTCTTCACCCCCCTCCCCTCCAGCAACCCTTAGTTTGTTTCCTATGATTAAGGGTCTCTTATGGTTTGTGTCCTCTCTGATTTTGTCTTGTTTTATTTTTTCCTCCCTGCCCTATGCTCCTTTGTTTTGTTTCTTAAATTCCACAAGGGAGTGAAATCATATGGTAATTGTCTTTCTCTGATTGATTGACTTAGTTTGCTTAGCATAATGCCCTCTAGTTCCATCCATGTTGTTACAAATAGCAAGATTTCTTTTTTTCTTTTTTTTTTTTTTTTGACAGACAGAGATCACAAGTAGAGAGAGAGAGAGAGAGGCAGACAGAGAGAGAGGGGGAAGCACGCTCCCTGCTAAGCAGAGCCTGATGTAGGAGGGTGCCTGGGTGGCTCAGTGGGTTAAAGCCTCTGCCTTCGGCTTGGGTCATGATTCCAGGGTCCTGAGATCGAGCCCTGCATTGGGCTCTCTGCTCTGCGGAAAGCCTGCTTCTCCCTCTCCCACTACCCCTGCTTGTGTTCCCTCTTTCTGTATGTCTCTCTCTGTCAGATAAATAAAATCTTAAATACATATATATTTGGGTAGAATTTTAAAAATCTATGATCAGACCCTTTATTTTCAAGGTAAGAGAAATAAAAGCATAAAACTTACCAAGAAATTAGAGAAAAAATGGCTCAGGTCAAAGCGTAATTTCCTTCTAATAGTTTTCCAGTCAAGAGAAGAAAAGAGAGGCCTCAATGAGTAACTAACTGTAATACTGACCTTGGCTGTTGAGCCAATGAAATGTTCTCACTAGAGTAAAAATGTCATATTTCATTTCCAGTCTATACCTAAATATTAACTCTATTATTTCTTTGATGTCTTTCAAGTTTATTCCCTCATAGAAAATATTTAATTTTTCTCAAAAATATAAGTAATATCTATTTACTGCACTAAAAAATATATTAAGAAAAGTTAAAAATCTCCTATAATCCTACCACCTTTACATAGCTACTGTTAGCACCAAGGAATATGTTTTGACTACCTGTATAGCACCGTCATATTCTGCGTGCTCTTTATAGCATGGTTTTCCTGTTGTCAGGACATCATTTGGGTATTTTTTCCATATCAATAAATATATATCAGTCATATTGTCATTTCAGATCATTTCATGGAACCCCCTTAAAAATCACATGTATTAGGTATTTTTTTACTACAACAAAATAATACTTTAGTAAACTATCTGTCCTTGTATCTTTGTATACCAGTCTGATTTCCTTAGGGTAAAGATTTAGCTGTGGGATTGCTGGGTCAATGAGGCATGTTCTTCTTTGTCCAAAGACTTCGTAATAAAATGACTCCTAGAAAGATTATACCTGATTTAATCTTACTCCGGTTATACCTGATTTAATCAAACTCTTTTTGCCCCAGCTGATCCATTTTTGAATCTGATGGTTAAAAAAATCATTATTAGTTTGGTTTTCTTTTCTTTGACTACTTCTGAGGTTGAGGTTGAATGTCTTTTCAAATGTTCTGCATGAGTTGCCTGTTCATGCACTTTGCCTATTTTTCTGTTGGAATGCTATCTTACTGATCTGTGAGTGCTTTTCATCTTCTGTAAAACACAGGCTACTGTTTATTGTATTTGATGAACTGTTTTCTTCTCTGTGCATTTAAAAAGTATTGTAAGATATTACAATTATAATTATTTCATAAGAATTATAAGCAGATCTAGAGACTTAAATGGTGTTAAAGCTCAGAGGTTTTTTTGATACAGTTCTTCCTTTTTGTCTGTTGCCCTTGGAGAGGTAAGCAAATACATTTATGTAAGACTGAGTGGTAGATGTACATTCTCATAAAGTTATACATATGTTGAGACATGCTCTGTGGTTTTTTAAATCTGTTGATCTCTGAACTTTTCTCCAAGCCCGGAACCAGCCCTCCAGCAGGAGCTGAACAACATAGGCATAAGAGGGAGAAACCAAATCCTGTGCTGACATTTTTCTGTTACTGTTGCCTTTGGTCTCCTCAGGAACTTGACATTGTTAATGTGGTTCACTGTTCTTACTATGATCCACGTGATCTCTCCTCCAGGTCCTTCTGCATAAAAAATGGATTGTCTAATGCTGGGCTGTATTTCCATGTATTTTCAGAGTATCCACGTCCTGGAGAGGACTGCTTCCTCCAGCACAGAGCCCTCTGTCAGTCGGCAGTTGCTAGAACCAGAGCCGGTCCCCCTTTCCAAGGTCAGTGATGGGATGTGATGCTTTCTAGGATGGCATGATGCCTGCTCTGGGGCCCACAGGACTATAAACAGGCCTTCCACCTGACTTCCCTTAGGGTAGCTGGGATTCCTCCCATGGGCCTCTGCTGCCACATCTTTCTATCTCCAGTATGTTGACTTTCTCTGCCCGGTGTGAGGGAGGAACAGATTAAAGTATATTTTGCTGGGAATTGCAGGACTACAAAGATCCGAAATACTCTTTAGTTTAAATGAAGAGAAACCATGGTCATTCTCCTGTTGGAGACATGAGCAGCTATTTCTACATCCAGCTAATAAAAAAAAAATCACTGGGTCCAGCAAAAAATCACAGTACTAACAACAGCAGCAAGAGCTACCATGATTGCCTGTGTACTGCATCCCAGGAAAGGTGCCAGGTGCTTAAATACACGATCCCATTGAACAGAACCCTTGCTAACAGCTCCGTGTACTGTAGGTATCTATTACGTTTACAAATATGGAAACCGAGAATGAGGAACTTGCTCAAAGTCTGAAAAAGCTGTTCAGTGGCAGGGCAGGGATTCAGACTTAAGACTATTTCAGTTCTAGCCCCGCTGTAGGTCCAGTAGCACCTGCCTGGAGGGGCTGTTGGACATTCAGAGTCCCAGGCCTTCCTTGCTGTGAGCTCTGAGGAGAACACCGCAGGCTACTGATGAAAACCTCTTTTGTTTAATGGAACCCAGCATTCCCTCCCTTCAGAAGCCTTCTCTTTCTTAGACTGGGAAGACATCTAAATTCATTTGTGTCGCAAACAAATTTTTTATGAAAACTTTTCGTAAAGAAAAGTTGAGGAGATGCTATCCTATTCATCCCTACCCCTTGCTCTACTCCCTGCAGTTTTCTTCTGTGGGCTGCCTCTCCTCTGGAGAAACTCAGAGAATAGAATGCTTGGGGATTTGGAATGCAAATATAAAACTAGCACTTTATTTCCCCAAAAGGACTTTGAAATATTTATCACTGGTTCTTCCACTTCGCTTATCCTATACTAAACAGAATCCTTTAAGGAAAGAACATACTTCATGGTATGGAATATATATGCTTGTGCTCTTTATGTTTGGAAGACATTGCAAGTTATAAAGTTTGTGGTACTGGACGGGAGTAGACTGCAGAACTAAGGAAAGGGGGTTATCAAACTTAAAAAATAATTTAGAGAGAAAGAGAAGATGATCTGATTTCTATTTGAACGGCAAACAGAGAGAATGCCTACCTGGGAACTACAACTAATCATCTCTTTGAAAACATCAGTTCTCTCTTACAGGCAGCTAGCGGAGAGAGAGAAGTAAATACTGAGGCAGTGGGCAAGGCAGCTCACATTTCTTGAGCATCTCCTTTGTCCCAGGCATTGGATCAGTACATACACTCTTTTCCAACATCAGCCTCCTCAACGAAGTGACTACCAATGTTCTTCTCATTTTGCTGCGAAGGAAAACTGAGACTTGGGGCATCACTAAGTTAGCTGTCCAGAGTCAGATAGCCGTGAGGTGTGTGCCAGAAACCAGGATGGTGGGAGATACACGGTGACAGGAGACCTCTGAGATGGACATGCAGAAACAGAAAGGAGAATTGCTGGTATTAAAAGCACAGATCAGGGGGCGCCTGTGTGGCTCAGTGGGTTAAAGCCTCTGCCTTTGGCTCAGGTCATGATCCAACTGGGATTGTGCCCCTTATCGGGCTCTCTGCTCAGCAGGGAGCCTCTTCCTCCTCTCTCTCTGTCTGCCTCTCTGCCTACTTGTGATCTCTGTCTGTCAAATAAAATAAATAATAAAACCTTAAAAAAAAAAAAAAAAAAGCACAGATCAGGAGGAGCTTTCTGTTTGTTGAGCACAGGGAGGCCCTGGGGGACAGCCACCCCTGCAGAGGGCACGGAAGCTGAGGGCATGGAAGCTCTGCACCCCGTGCCGAGAGTTGCCCTCTGTGTCTCTTCCGTCCGGCTCTTCCCGAGTTTTATCCTCGTGTAATAAACTAGCGGTCTAGTACAAGAACAGTAATAAAGAGCAGATGCCCACGAGGCTTTCTCTGGTCCCTCGTCTCCCACCACGTGCACTGCGAGCATCCTTGGCGTCTGACTGTATACTCTGGCTACGTCCGTTTGCACACAGTTCCTGATCCTGGCCGTGCTCTTGCTCTCCTGCAGTGCGGCATGCCTGCTCCTTCTGGAGTCTCTCCTGTGCCTTGCTAAAACTCCTACTTTTTTTTTTTTAACAGATTTTTATTTATTTATTTGACAGAGAGATCACAAGTAGGCGGAGAGGCAGGCAGAGAGAGAGAGAGGAGGAAGCAGGCTCCCTGCGGGGCAGAGAGCCTGATGCGGGACTCGATCCCAGGATCCTGAGATCATGACCTGAGCCAAAGGCAGAGGCTTAACCCACTGAGCCACCCAGGCACCCCAAACTCCTACTCTTCTAAGCCAGGCCCACAGGACTCCTTCTTCAAAGGCTGCTCCTCCCCCCACCATGCATCCTCTGCCCCAGCCTATGGCTGTGCTTACGACATCTCTTACTTTAGCTTACCTTCTGTCTTACATCGGGTCGTCTAGAAGGGGGACTTGGCGTAAGCGGTTTGTGATTTATTGAGGGAGAGCCCTCGGGAGCAAGGAGAAGCGAAGAGGCGAGGGCAGTGCGGGAGGGGTTTGCGCTGGAGATCCCCCTGGACCCTGTTCCCAGGGTGAGCCCTGGAGCATGGATTGGACCACAGATTTGCTCTCATCCTGAGGCAGGGACTTTTTGTTCCCTCGGCTGTTTGTACTCTTGTGTCCTTCAGTAGGTGAGAGTCTTGAGGGAGGGAGAGGCTGAGCTGTAAATGCCGCAGCTGTGGAGGAGGGAGATTCTCGCCCAGGCAACTGGGGCAGGATCTGCTGGCCTGATGGGGGCATCTGGGTCGGGCTCCAAAAGCATCCGCTTCCCGTTATCCTCTGTGGATCCTGCTCTAGGACTGCTGCTCTTGTTGTGGTGGGTTTTGTCTTCATAGGTACCCTATCTCCAGGGGCCTCATGAAATCAGAGGATCCCATCCCTTCCAGGGACCATAGCACCTCACCCTCTCTCAGTCCATTTGCAAGAACACAGGCTTCCTGGGCCCCGGTGGGTGGTGGAACAACACTGAAGTACGCAGTGTCCTGACTCAGGATCTGTTGACCTCCTTTGTTTGGTGTTTCCACCTTCGGCAGCACGTTCCCAGACCACCTGCCCCCCGCTGTCCTGCATCTAGAGAGACTCTGGAGAAAGGAAATGTCTCTGTTGAGCAGACTAGGGGATGTTATCAGATAACTTTCTCTTTTTAGTTATTATTAGATAAAAAGCATATTTCTGGAACAGCAAAAATGTTTGTGTATCTGACTCAAGTCCTGATATGATCACATTAGGGCTTTTGACTCTGTTTCTATTATAAGTAAACCAACGAAAATTGGAGACTTTAAAACAGAAAATTAGGATCAGTTGAAATAACAAAAAAATTCTTCATTTTTCAGAAAGTGATATTAACTTTCTTGAGGTCAACCTAGTCTACTAGGCATAGAGGTGGGTGGTAGTAACTCCTGAGTTGGGCGGTTTCCATATCTTACACACCTTATTTACAGCATTCTCATCAGCATTATAATTGAAATAGGGAGAATGTTGTTTGCTCTGGATTCACCTCCTTGCCTCTTGGTCAGTTTGACAGCTTATTTAACGGTAAGAACTGTATTAGGATTCTTTTCAATTTCCTTTGGCTTTAGTAACATTGGATTAGAGCAAATGGAGTTATTTGTTTGGAGCTACTGCATTTATCTTTAAAAATACATTTTAATTTCTTGCCTTTTCTGTCTCATCCCTTTTTTTCCCTCCTCTGTAGTTAAATTTAAAAAAAACTTATGTGATAGAAATCAGTAGCCATAGCACCATAGCAATAAGTTGGTATTATAGTCTGTGTTTAATTAGAAAAAAATCCAAAAAGCACTATATTTATAAATATTTCCATTTTACAAGTTTTCCAGTGTATTCTTCAACACACACACACACACATACATACCATATATAAATATATATACATATATAAGTATAAAAGATGTATATACACATTCTGTATATACACACACATATCACATATATACCCACATCATACACACACACAGAATAAGTCAAAGATGAATACTAGCCTTCAAATAAGATCTAGCTTAAAATGAAAATGTTGTTCTAGAGATGCTATCCATGGATAGGGCTACTAAAAATAGAAATGTCATTAAATACAGCTGCTATCTAAGAACAGAAAACTCTAATGAATATATTTACACATATAGAGTTTTCTTTAATTACTTGATTATATCAAACTTTTAAAAAGAAATCAGTAGAAAGCTTTCATTTTTATGAAAATTTTAATTTACTTTTCTGGTGGTAGTAGAACCTAGTATTTTCTTTAATTATTCTAACATTCATAAACAATGCTGATTTGTTGAGTTCCAGTTCAGTATTTTAAAATGGGAATACCAGAGCACCCTACTTTGTGCTCTGGACCAGAATGCCACCTGTACTAGTATTGTCCAAAAAAACATGGTATATAGCCTGAAATTGTCTCATCAGAAATATTATTTAAAAACTTACTATATCTAGCAGTGCCCGAGTAGCTCAGTTGATTAAACATCCAACTCGTGAATTTGGCTCAGGTCATGATCTCAGGGACACGAGATCAAGCCCTGCGTGGAGCTCCACACTGGGCATGCAGCCTGCTTGGGATTCTCTCTCTCCATCTCCCTTTACCCCTTCCTCCCTGCACATGCACTGTCTTTCTCTTAAAAAAAAATCAATAAATAAATTGCTGTATCTAATTAACAGTTTTGACCAGCTCAATCACAGTTTCTGACAGTGTCATCTTCAAGTAGAAAATTATTTCTTGGGCTGTGTGTAAGGAGACACTTACAAATACTTTACAGGTTCTTAAGGCTGATAAGTGGATACCAGTAAGTGTGTTTTTGTAAAGTAAATAGTTCATTCACGGGGGACCCCTCACGGATGACCAAGTAGACTAACAAATGGCACTGGTCTCAGATTGGTTTTCTTTGTCCAGTGGAGGGAGCATTTAGAGTTGGATTTGGAAGAACAGGGGGACGATGTTGAGTGAGAGGGCTTTTTATAAGCCAGGAGTGTCTTCTAGGCTTAGTGATGCTAGAATGAAGCAATGTTCGGCTGCATGTCCTAGAAACATAACTTACTGTGAAAAAGCACACCCCCGTTTATACCTACTTGACCTTAAACGGAGATGTGACTTGGCCCTAGGGTAAGGGGTTTTCTGGGAGGGAAACCCCCCCCCAGAAGGGAGGGAAAAAGGAAAAGGGGAATGGTAGGTAACTCTCTCAGCCCCTCCCTTCCCAGCCCCAGGGCCAGCGTCAGTAACTGGTCATGGCACCTGTGCCTCTGGGCCTTGTCAGAGCCTCATGGTTCTTCAGCAGGTTCTGGGCAGTCGCCACCTAGACCTTTGCACCAGCAGGCCCATCGGCCCTGAGGTGGAATGCATCAGCCATTCCTGTTGAAGCCTCTGGTCTGTGGTTGAAGGATGATTCCTAATAGACTGTATCTCTTTGGAAGGCAGTTTCCCAAGTCAGTTTGAGATGGGGCGTTCCTCAGAGAGCCCTGCCCTCCTGATGGCGCTGCACCCAGCTTTCCAAAGCTGAGCCCGCCGAGCAGTTATCCTGAGAGACTGGGCTTCCCTGTGCAGTGGGAGTGGTTGGAGTCGTTGTGTGTGGGGTGTGACCTTGTTGCTCCTGCCTCTTCTGCCCCATTGCATCACATGCCCGAGATCTAGAATATCAGTGATGGTCGGGTCTGCAGTTACTTTGGAGCTGCAAAGGCCCTTAGGAATCACCTGGTCCAGTGATCTGAAAACCTGGAATGCTGCTAGGGGCCACGTATCTAACATGGAGACAGGCCCAAAGGGCACTGTGACAAGCTGACAACTTCCCTCATGGCAGGGCCAGTGCTGCCAGATCTCATAGACTTGAATAAGACACTCAAAATTCAGATTTAAAAAAATATATATTTTATTTATTTACTTATTTGACAGAGAGAGAGCACAAATAGGCAGAGTGGCAGGCAGAGGGAGAAGGAGAAGCAGGCTCCCCACTGAGCAGGGATCCCGATGCAGGGCTTGATCCCCTGACCCCGGGATCATGACCTGAACCAAAAGCAGTTGCTTAACCTACTGAGCCACCCAGGTGCCCCAAAATTCAGATGTTTTTTACATCTGAAATCTTCTGACTTTTAAATGTTGACAACTCATTAAAAAATGTAGACATCATAGACAAACAGAATGCATCTTTAAAAGAAGAAACCATGATTTGGTCTGTTTTTAACAAAGGAGGATGATCATGTAGCCTCTAGGATCCCAGATTTCTGGCCTGAGACCTGGTGCTCTTTCCGTGGGCTCCTAAGCATGCGTGTTTCTCAGGATGCGTGTCTTCAAAAGCATGGACTTCTGGGGGTTGTGGTTAGCAGGGCACGTCCTGTGAGCTCTGAAATGCATGCAGCCCACGGCACCACCTCTAGTCAAGTAGGTAATGGGCCACTCAGAACACTGTGGCCTTTCCATTTTGCACAGAAGGCCGGGACTCTGCACTAATTGAACACTTGTCATCAAAACAGCCTTCCCTTCAACTGTTCAAGTGGCTTGGTGCCCAGAGATGAACTCTCTGGAAAAATGTATTTTAAACCTTCCAAGTGCATGACATCAAAACTCCATTCTGCCCCTAAGTCCAGCGGCCAGCCCTCTCAGATGGGCCTGTGAGCATCCAGGTCTACCTGGAAACTCATTTTAACTTCACTTACCAGCACAACGCTGTGTCGAATGTTAGACTTTGCACCAGGATAGGGATCATACTCCTGGTGCGTCCGGTGTTCCTTCAAAAGCAGCTTCTACTTAAGAGTCCGCTTTGACCGTGTCATCAAACACTGAAAAACATGTGATTTAGTTTTTCTTCTTTTCTCTCAGGAAGCTGACAGCTGGGAAATTATAGAAGGGCTGAAAATAGGCCAAACCAATGTCCAGAGACCAGACAAGCATGAAGGCTTTATGCTGAAGAAAAGAAAATGGCCTTTAAAAGGCTGGCACAAGGTACCATTTTCATCGTATTCACCTTCAGATCGTCTTTGTCCTAGAGAGGATCTTATTTGGTGTCATTAGGTGGAAATCAGAGAGTATGTTTGTATGCATAAAGTAACTGTTACAGCCTTTCTATTTTTTTTTTTTTTTAACTGTATAGGCTTCCTCCTATTCTACCTATTTAAGACTGAGATCTGTAATATTGGTATGCAGAGAAAACATGTTTTACATGATAGTTAATGTCCAGCTTGTACATATACTCTGCTGCTTTTCATTTAGAAATAATATGAATATTAAACAATAATAATATGACTATGTGCTTATTAAAGATATGTTTTTAAATGATGTTTTTAAATGTATACATATGTTCCATTGGATGGATTTTTGTTAGATATTCCACCATGATTGAACCAATTTCTTATTGCTAGACATGGAGGATATGTCTGACTTTTTTACTGTTATGGTGTTGTGATGACCATCCTCCCACACAGATGTCTGTGTAAGTCCTTAGGATGAAGTCTTGGAATGATTGTTACCAGTGCAAACTGGAGATGCTCAGTCACTGATCTTGGAAATCTGTTGACCCCCCTCGGAAGGATGTGGCTTGTTCTTCTCCCCCTGCCCCATATCCTTTCTCCGTCTTCCAGTTTTAATTATGGAGCAAGTATTTGGTACTGCGCTGTTGCAATTACCTGAGTAAGGAGAATACTGTAGTGCTAAGAAGGAGAAAATTGTCCTCCATTTTCAGTATCAGCCCTTCGATAGACCACCAGTACTGTCTCTGAAATCACTGGGTCCTTAGGAAATAGCTTTTTTGCCATTTAAGGGAAAGATTTAAAGTTAATAGATGGAAAATGTTGCCCCCGTCCCCTGACTCTGAGGGTGAAGTAAAAATAGGTCCAAGAGGTTTCTGACTAGTGTTTCTTGTCACTTGTCAGAAGCCTCCTCAGTCTCCCGTGAAGCCATAATATTATCCCAACACCTGGAATTTCTCTCTACCCTTATTCTTCCTTGGATTTTGGCCCCCTGGCCATACTCCTTCCTAGAATCACCTTGTGTTTTTCATGCTGGCCTCATTACTTTGCGGCTCCTCGAATCAGTGGCCCTGCTAATCTCTTCCCCTGTGATCACACAATAGATGATCCTTGCTCACGTTCTTTGATAGGTAGAAATGGAAAAGGAGAAAAAAGAAGTCAAAGAAACCCATGCTCTCTGAATCGCTCATTGATCGCATTCTCAGGTCCACATCTCAGCCAGACTGGCTGTGGTTTAACAGCCACTCTTTCCGGGCCATGCCTTTGAGCACTTTTCTATGTAAATAGTAAGAGGTTCTCACTTGCATTGCCTGTTCTCCTGGGCTCTAATGCCACAGATATTTATTCAAGTAATAGCCTATTTGATAGCCCGAGCCATGGGTGATTGAGTAATGAAGTGTTTTTCAGCTGTGGAAATAATTTCTTCCAAGGCTCACTTATTGCCCTAGAACCTGCGTCGAAGAGGTTTTTCTGACCTTCTCTGAGTTCCGTGCAGAGTAGTACCTGAGCCTGACCGCTTGCCACCGCGGCAGCTAAGTGTTCCCGAATCGCATAAAACCTTCCCAGCAGAGTAATTTTCCAACAATAGAAAGACTCCTTGCATCTGTGGAGACTATAGGAGAGCACTGGACCCCATTGTTCGATTGGGTCCTGAGAGCTGTTCTTTCCCTTGTGAATTGCCCCGGGAAAGGAATTCAGCAGAGGGTTCCTGCGCGTTTGTGAAGCAATGATGGCTAGATTCATTTGGACTGGACCAGGAGCATCTTGGAGGAGACAAAAACTGCCAAAAATCTTTTTCTCTTTTATTTTTTTTGCTCTTAAAGTAACTCAGAAACAATATTTAATATCTTATACTAAAAGTGAAATGTAAGCATTTTGCTAAGTGGAGATGCAAGTATATTGCTAAAGCTCCTTCTAGTTCACCGACTCCCGTACCAGACTTGAGCATTTTCAGGAATTTTCCGTGATATCCAGGGAAATGTAGGAGTTTACATCCAGGGTGAAAAAAAGTCCCTCTGGTGAAGCTCCTCACAGAATCACTGTGACCTCAACTGAGTTCTTCTCATTTCTTACTTTCAAAAACACCCCAGTTTGATTCATTCAGAAAGTCATGGCTGAGGATCTGAGATTCTAGCCCCCCAACCCCCCTCCCTCTGAGGAAAACCATGATGAAAGATTGCATTTCCACTGGATTGTGTGTTTAAAACAACAACAACCACCACCACCACAACAATAAAGCAAAAAACCCAAAACCCTAGTAGGCTGATGAGACGAAATTCAAGCTCAGATTTCCTGACCAGTTAATGTGACCGATGATGACCAGGTGCACTGAATTCAAATACATGAAAATCATCAAACATACCGATTGCTAAATGCCAAACCACATTAGCCGCACACTTGTGACTGTTCTATATGATTCAGAATGCACCCGGTAACGGGCTTGTTTGGTTCTTGCAGCGTTTTTTTGTCCTGGATAATGGAATGTTAAAGTATTCAAAGGCACCACTCGATGTAAGTAGCACGCAGGACATGTTTCAAAGATGGTTTTAAAGTGAGTAAACACCACCGTTGTGCAAGCCTTGTGACGTAGTTCCCAGCTTTGTGCATTTGTGTGCCTGTCAGATGTAACAAGCTCCCAGACTTCCATGTTCCAGGCAAGGTGTGTTTTATGCTTGTGCTCACGCTAGCATAAAAATCTCTAACTGGAGCATGAAGATTTAATTTAACAATTGTCATGGATGTCGTTAAGAACAGAAGGTTAAACCTACATGTGATACACTAACAAAATGACCCCTTCTGTCTTGGAGAGAAAACCCAAATAGATTTTTTTTCCTGCATCTCTCAATAAGCTATGCTTTCTGTGCTTTATTTTGAGATTTAAAGCAACCTTTGTTCTTATCTATATCCTTTTGAAACCGATCTTATGAACTTCATTTCTGTTTCACACATCCTTTTATCTTGGAAATCCTAACTCACTAACATCATTGTAAATTATCTTCTTGAAGTAGTTGTTTGCATGTGAAACTGGAAGATACCGTCCGTCTTGTCAGTGTGGCAGAGGGAAATAAGTCAGGGTTCTGTTTTGTCCCCATCTCCTCCATCGAATCAGCCGCGTGTCCTTGATCGGACAAGGGCAACCAGAGGAAGCACCGACTGCTCTGAGCTCTTAGTCCCAGCTGCCCAGTTCGGCCTCAGCAGCTGGCTTCTGGTTGATTACTTGGGGGATATTCTGGGTTGTAGGTCAAAGATTGACCATAGTTATTTTAGGAACCACTAAACATAGCTTTTTGGGGGATATAAACTATGCAATCTAGAATTATGAAAATTAGCATTGTAAATTATGCCAGAAACCCATAGTCTTGGGGCACCTGGCTGGCTCAGTTGATAGAACATGTGACTCTTGATCTTGGGGTCATGAGTTCAAGCCCCATATTGGGTGTAGAGATTACTAAAAACAAATAAAATTGAAAAAAGGAAAAGAAATAAATAGTCTTGTTTGTTAAAATTGGTGGGAAGTCACAGCAGCTCCAGCTGTTCTCAGATTAAAGACCTAAACCATTTTCTCTTTGTAAAGGAGGTATGGTATTCCATCTCCCATAGATAAGTTAAAGATTCCATTACCCTCGCTTCAGTAAAGAAACACAGAAAGTCATATATCCTTCTAGCCTATTTACTAGTCTTCTGACTTCAGATTCAAAAGGGGAAGGTCCATGGAAGCATCGATGTCGGACTCTCGGTCATGTCAATTAAAAAGAAAGCTCGGAGAATAGACCTTGACACAGAAGAGCACATCTATCATTTGAAGGTAAAGTCACTTTTCAATAGTTTGAGAACAGAGAAGAGTTTGTTTCTCTGCCATTATCAGGGGAATTCACTTGCCTGTGCCAGTGGTAAATTGGAGATTGGTTCCACCCTTACTGTCTCTTCTTGTTCTTTGTTTCAGGTGAAATCCCAGGACTGGTTTGATGCGTGGGTCTCCAAACTCCGCCATCATCGATTGTACCGGCAAAATGAAATTGTCAGGTCACCAAGAGATGCTAGTTTTCACATATTTCCTTCAACCTCCACTGCCGAATCCTCACCAGCTGCTAATGTTTCTGTTGTGGATGGAAAGGTGTGACTCTGTTATATGAAAATCAGCCCAGAAATTGCTTGGGCAATTATGTAGGCACATAACTGGGTCTCATTTGACAAACCGGGAAGAGAAGGTTTATTTTGTCAACTAATCCTCAGGACAACAGTGACACTGGGCATCAGAGTTAATCACAGTTATAGATTAGGTAGAAATGTGGATCACCAAGAGAGTTACCAATTACTTGTCCTTTGTACATATGGACCACATCCTAATTTTATATGACTTTGTTAGGGATATTAGGAAGTAGAGTCAACATTTGGTTAACTGGCCCCTAGAAACTGGTATCTTCCTGGGTAGTAATAAGAAGACCACAAAGTTTTAAAAATGAAACTTGCTTCCTTGTCTGGAGCTGTACTATATTACAAGACCCAGAGAGACACCATTGAATTTCCTCACGAGGTTAGGGTAAATTGGCTAGAGAATGTGACCTTAATACACATAGTGGACTGAATGGCGAGACACTGTGTTAACCATTTGACATTCACTCATGTCTAATCTTTATATAGCCCGAGCTCAGATACAGTTAAAAAAAAAAAATGTTTTCAGAAGTGACATGGCTGTGAAACAGCTGAGCCAGAATCTGAATCCTCATCTCCCTTTTCCAAAATCCGTGCCCTTCCCATTACACCAGGTACCAAATTAAGGGAGGCTGAAGCTGTTCTTTGGGCTACATTAAGAGTTCATTTTTTTATGTGGCTGAAAAGCTAGAGGTGTTCCCTGTTAAAAAACTAAGGTGAAGACAAGAGGTGGGGTGACTACTGTCTCTGCCTCTGATTCAGTAATTAAGTTTTCTGGACCATAGCCGCATTGTGATGACCAGGGGTGTTCCAGCCGCCACTTTGCACCTGCCATTGAGAACACAGACATCTGTGAATAACAGGCCACCATCAGGAGTTGGGTTTAAGAACCTTTCAGTGAAGATTCTGCCCTTCTCTGTTGTCTTACTTATGGATATATGTACTGTATATATTCCAAGTTTCCTTAGCATAACACTGAAAAACCTCATGGAATCTTCAAGATCAGCCAAATCAGATGAAATGAAATACTCTTATATTCACTCTTCAGTATTTCAATGGAAGTTACTTAAGTAATTTTTGTTAAATCCTATTAATTGTATTTCCCAAGGCTCTTAAACCTTACTTCATTCTGGTTATATCCTTGCTAAGGACGGTTCCATCAAGATCATCCTCCTAGGAACAGGGTAGTGGCTTAACCCTACTACTAACCAGTTCTGAAGTGAAAAGGAACCAGGAGGTCAGAGGGTGGGAAATAGGGCACTTACTGAGGGACCCCACATAAGATGACTAAGATCGTCCTCTGGTTTCCCTGGGCCCCTGTATTCTCGCCACAGAATAGAATGAATCCCCGGATTCATCCCAGCTAAACAAGAAATATAGCCCAGATGGATATTTTAAAAATCTGAATGTTTCATCCTTTGGTTCTTCTGCTTCTGTGGGCATCTTGAGCATAGACTGTTGATAAAAGATGTATTATTTTCATCCCTTGTGTTATTTATTAAATAACTTGGGTGATAGCTGAGAATGGAGAACTGAAACCAGTTCCTCTGCACTGTTTGCCTTGGAGTAAGAAAGCCCTTCAACTCTGGTTTTCGTAGAAGGTCTGTTGCTGGAGTTATGAACGACACACTTCCAAGATGGAACTCGGGGCAAGATTTCCATTACGTTTCGCAAGATGCAATAAAGAATGAAGAGAGCTTTTTAATCCCTTGCCTTGCATTTTAAGCATCAAATTATGAGACTCCTGAAGGCTAATTGGTTTGTGGCCCTATGTGGGTAATAAATAAGTCTGGGTTTGCTAAATATGTGTATCATTCGGTTCGTGATGATTTAGAACAGACACGATCAATTACAATTGAATGTGAAAGTCAAATATGGAGTTTTAGAGTTGTTTCAGCTTTTTCAGAAGTAAGCCTCTGCTTTCAACTAAGTGTTCATTGAACTCACTGTATGATCTCTTTACCTCCTGCGACTTTGTATCACATAAAATCCCTTTACTGGAAAGTCTATCAGCTGTGGGTAATAATAATTTGCTGAGACTGCCTTTTTATAGACTACAGTTTTTAAAATGCATTCAAAGCATTGCAGGGTTGCTTGGTGGTGGGTAATGTATTTAGGAATCACATGTGGCTGACGAGGTCTTGAGCTGATGGTAAGGGAACAGAGAGATTTGGGGAAGGAAAGGCCTTCAATCCTGAGTTGAAAGTACAGCATAAGGACCCTATGTCAGTTAAGGCCTGCTGAGCCAGTTAAACTCCTCAAGCTGGTATGCCCTTGGGAGGATGAGCTGTCACATACTTGCTTAAGCCTTGTCCCCTTCCCTGTGTGGTGGAGAGAGCTTAATGAGTGTCACTCCTTATGAATTTGGGCTTCGCTGGGCATGTACAAATTTAGCCTAGAAGCTTCCTTCGGATTTTGAGTGTGCTCTTTCTTCCTCTCTTTTTTGACGTCACTTTGAGGATACCTCAAAAAAATTTTAAAACTCACCTAAATATACAGGTACCTGCTCACCTATACACCCCGCTTTGTTCATTGTAGGTGCCACCAAACAACTTTCCATGGCAGTCTCCTTTGCCGTGCAGCAACAGCCTCCCCGCGACCTGCACGACAGGCCAGAGCAAAGTGGCAGCCTGGTTACAGGACTCGGAAGAAATGGACAGGTGTGCGGAAGGTTAGTCTCTCCCCCGCTGGGCTCCCAGGAGAAGCCGACAAAACCAAAATGAGAACGGTGAATCGCGCGGCCGCTGCACCTTGCCCCCTCCAGCCTCCTTGATGGCCTCCATCTTTCCTTGTTCTTATTTTTCCACACGAGGCCCTGCCCCTTCCTGTGACCCCAGCTTCCCCTACCTGTGCCTTCTCTCCCACTCTCACCCCTGCGATAGCTGCTTCCGCCCTTCCCTGCCCTGAGCCCCCTTCCTCCCTGAAGGCTCACCTCACCGCTTGATCCCTTCTTTTTTCATGAGCTTCCCACTCCCCAGACTTGGGGCAATCCCATGGCCAAGCACAGCCCCCAGAGTGCCCCCATCCGGCTCTCCACGGTTGCCGGGTCCCTTCTCCAGCCGCCTCCTTTGCTGCTTCGTCTTGCCCTTGAACAAGTGTATGGCACCTGTCCTCCACAGTTCCCTGTCACTGGTGTTCCATTCTGCGTCCATTGTTAAATAATCTGAACTCAGACACCATGCCCTCTCCCTGCCATCTCTGAGCCCCTTGCTCTCTAGAAACTTTGCTGCTCCCTTGTAATTCGCCTGAGCATTTTGATCCAAACTGCCACAGACCATATCCATTCTAGGAGACAGTTTTCCTTTGACCTTCAAAACTGAGAGAATAAGAACAGCATAGCAAGGGTTTAATATTGCTACATTGATTTAATTTTTTAAATTATTTTATGAAGTTATGGGCTTAACTGATTTTTATTCAATCTTTTTTTCCTTTATGAAATAATGGTGAAAGTAGATGTTAGAGTACTTTCTTATGTCCTCACTTAGAAATATTGAAATTTTCTGGGGGCTCAGTTGGTTAAGTGTGTGCCTTTGGCTCAGTCGGTTAAGTGTGTGCCTTTGGCTCAGGTCAGGATACCAGGGTCCTGAGGATCGGCCCCTTGTAGGGCTTCCTGCTCAGTGGGGAGCCTGCTTTTCCCTCTCCCTCTGTCCCTGCTTCTATGCTCTCTCTCTCTTTCTCCTGCTCACTTTCTCAAATAAACAAATAAAATTTTTATAAATAAGTGAAAATTGAAAGTGGGCAATACATATTGATCCCAACCACAAAAAATATTCTTTTTCTGCTCTGCGTGTGCATGAACTCAATGTCTTGGCTTGGGCTAAGCAAAATGCCGTAGACATTGAGTTTGCACCCCAAATGAGTTTGCACCCCAAATTCAATCTTTATGTGAAAATATGATATTAAGAGGGATGTTCTAAGCATAAAGCTGCCTTTCCATTAAGAGGGTTTTACCTGAATGTATTCACACAACACACAGACATTCAAGTATATGGGCTTCAGGTTGGGGAAAGAAGCCACTTTCCTAAAATGCTGCGGGTTTTGCCTCAGCTGCCGTTCTCGACAGCTCAGCCTCTCCTCTAACTTTCATCGCCTCGTGCACACTCGCAGCACGGAGCCTGGCCGCCTGCTTTGCTGAGCAGATTTGGAACCACACGTGGGGACGAAATCCATTCTTCTGACCAAAATGAAGAGACATTGGCTCTGATGCCAGGAAAGCCCCTGGCTGGTGGGGGAGCGAGGGAGGCCTTTGTCTTTGTGTGCTTCAGAATGCTCTGTGGCTTGTCCCTTGTGCCTTCTGTCCTGTCTCAGGGGTGCTCCTCCTTCTCCCCATCCTGACTACTCCACCTGTGTCCTCCGTCCTGCCTTCCTGTTTCCTTCAGCATTCAGTGCAATAATTACCCCCTTCTCCTGGGGACAGCCTCTCTCTCTTTCATTCACTTCTGCTCTCTGCCCCTAGCCTCCAGCTTCTCTCCCTAATATGATGTTTGCCCTTCCTGCTCTATGAAGATGGCGTTCTTGGTAGCGGGGTGCCGTCTGATTTCCACTCAGTTCTCAGACCTCTTTCTCTGACCTGCCCTGTGGCCCCTTCTCTAATGAGACTTCTCCCTTAAGCCCCATGAAGTTTTCCCCTTTTTCTTCAGCTTCTTTTTCCTGTTTCACTGGATTCTCCTCTGGTTGCCTTGGCTGTGGAGATGATCAAGGTTGAATCTTCTGCCTTCAGCTTCCGTAACAGTGACTGTAGTCGATTGGGTGCTCCTTACAGACCAGATATTGAACTGACCACTTTACATCCCTGTTTTTATGTAAATCCTCACGGTAGTACACAGGCAGGATTGTGAACCCTATTTTTAAAGACGGGCAACCCGATACTTCGGTGAAATAACTAGCTCATGTTACATAGCACATACTTGGCAGCCTGCCGGGCTAACCCAGGCCAGCTAGATTCTAAGGACTGTGTTCTGCACTTTGGAGATGAGAGGCGTGGTCATAGTTTCAACTGAGAAGATCCGTGTTTTGCTGATACAGTGGTGATGGTGATGGTGATGGCGGGGAGGACGGGGACAGCAGAGGCTCACAGGTACCTGGCCCCATGCGATAGGAACTCTTGCAGGTGTTTTATATGCAGCGACTCATTCAGTCCTCTCAAGGCCATTTTATGGATGAGAGAACGTAGGTACAGGGAAATCCGCTCACCTGACCGAGTTCACACAGCTAGCAACAGTGGCACTGGGGGCCAAGCATGGGCGGTCTGACTCCAGAGCATCGGTTCCATATTCCTCTCAAAAAGGCCGACAGCTCTCTCCATCTCAGCTCCGCATCCAGCCTGGGCTCCGTTCCCACCGCCTCTCCTTGCTGGTGGCCCTGTCTGTCTGTCCTCTCCGGTGTGCCCCCTCCTCGGCCTGTCTGAAGCCAGCCTCTGTCTCCTCCCTGAAATGGCCCCAGCTGCAGGGCTTCCCTGCTTTTGTCATTGCTGCAGTCCTCACCACCCCGAGACCTCGGAGGGTCTTTGATCTCCCCACTGTGTTGTTCATCCGGCCACCACAGAGTTCTGTTATTTCTCCAGAAATACCCGCCCCTTCCCCAGGCCCTCATCTGCCCTTTCTCTCAAGTCTCTGCCTCCTGACTCAGACCCAGCCTCTGGTGGGTCGGCAGCTCCCTGCTGGCACTCCCCCACTCAGTCTCTTGCTCTGCTGCTCTGTCTCTCACAGGTTCATGGGAAATTGCTGCTCTTGACCATGTTTGCAGCTCTGGGCCAGCAGTTAGCAGGACTCAGCCACGAGACATAGGTGTATTATGCCTCCCTACTTTGCAGATGAGGAAGGCAAAATGCGTGCAGGTTAGGGAATGTGCCCAAGATTACACAGCTGCCCTGGGCGAGATGTTTGGCTAACCCCAAAGGCAGCCTTTTGTCCACTACGGACTGCTCCCTCAAGACTGGTATTTCCTTAAATAGCTTTTATGCAAAATTCCTTCACGTGGTTCTCCTTGGGCTCTGTGGCTTGAGCCCAAACTACTTAGCCCGGCACTTAACATATCCACCTTCCAGCTCTCAGGCCCCACCTGCCCTTTCAACCTTGCTTTGTACTGGCCCCACAGAACTTATTTGCTGTTTCCTGAACATCCTTGCATATTCCCTTGTCTGAGCCTTGGCACCCCTCTGACCTTCTCCACTTTTGACTTTTGCTGAATCCTTTCCATCAATCCTCCAGACCCAGAAAAGGTTTCCATGTCTCCTTTACATGTGTCTGATGACTTCAAACCATGCTACCTCTATTTTCCAAACTTCCACGACACTTTTCTTTGGTCTCTCCTGACCGTTTGATAGAGAGTTCCCACGATTGAAGTTTGTATTTCAGAAGCTCATCACGTAGCATCTTCTGGAACTCATAGCGTATCTGATTTACAGTTTTAATATTCAGAGTGGTAAACCATTCATAGATCTGAACTTCTGTCAATCCAGATCTCCTCAAGTATGTAAGGGAATTGCTTGGCTCCCATGGAGACAAAATGTTAAATTAGTATTCTTTATGCCACTATTGAAGATGCATACATAATTGTTTAACATATAGAATGTTTGCATATCTTTACCAGTATATAAATTCCACGAGTCC